>NW_022437065.1:2156958-2365514 GCF_009761245.1 Sapajus apella | reverse complement strand
TCTTTCTTTCTTTCTTTCTTTCTTTCTTTCTTTCTTTCTTTCTTTCTCTCTTTCTTTCTTTCTATCCATCCACCTGTCTACATATCTATCTGTCTATCTAGCTCTCCTTTTGGGTCTGTCTTTCTGGAGAACTCTGACTAATATGCCATTAAAATAGGTATCATCATCCCCAGTTTACAGATGAAGAAATTGAGGCTCAGATAGAATTAATTGCCCAAGGACACCCAGCTGGAAAGTGAAAGAGAGCCATGTCTTCCTGATTCCAGAGCCCATATATGTTTTTCTCATACTCAGCATTACCTCTCTGGTTAATGACTTAATAGTACTACTAAAATATAAAGGCAAGAGTATTTTTAGGTAAAGACCAACAGAAGAGATACTAAGACAGAGTCTTAATTATGAAGGAACAATTCCATTCAGCAGGCCAAATATTCTGCCAGGAGTTTTACTACCCCAAGTAGTGAAACTTAGGGCAGTGGCTAGCCCTTATGATTGCTATATTTAAAAATATGTGCATGAATGTAAACCAGTATGTTTATCTGTCAGAGATACTTCAGTAAAGAATATCAGTATCACTGCCAGAAATCTCAGAAACTGGTGGATTTCATATTTGCTTATATAAATACATTTTTGCTTCTAGTTCTGGAAATATTGTGATCAAGATAACCTGAAAACCCATTTTCCTCAGTTATCTAGAAATGAACAATATTTATTTGAATGAATAGATGAGCACACAGGAAATTGACAGGGATGTGAATGGAAAAGGTACTGAAAACTAGGGCAGTGAGCTTGTGAATGATTATGTGACTGCCTTAGGGTGGGGACAAATAGGGAGAGACATTGGTTCAGTACTCTAGGCCCTTGGATCATTTAATGTCCACTTGAGGTCCTGGGAGGGGTGGGTGGGGTGACAAGGAATTGATGCTTTGAGTCCCTGTAAGGCAAAAGTTGGACATGTGATACATACATTCTATAAAAGTAGAATCCTCTGTGTGAGGGTAGATTAGAAAAAAGTCCACCCATTGACCCAGAGGGGCTTGTCTATTGTGGTCTAGGCTACAAGTGGAAAAAAAAAAAAAAACAAATGTCTCCTGAGAAAGTTTTGACCTATATCTTAAGAGGGTTTGGAATTAAATATATATTCCTTATGTGGTCCTGGAGCCCCAAGCTCAGAAATTATTATAAAAATGATAGTGAAACCCCGGACAGCTTGGCAAACACACACAAAAAAACTTCACAGAAGGACGCCCCATTAATCAGTTCTCGTAAAATTCCTACACATAAAGCCATGTTTATGATGAGCTCACGATTCAAAAATATAGAACAGTTGAAGAAAGAATTCACTACAAGCAAGAGACAGCAGGATTAGACACTCACTTGTCTCTATAAGCAAAAAGCAAAACAACAAAAAACTAGCCTGGCATGGTGGCCTGTGCCTGTAGTTCCAGCTACTTAGGAGGCTGAGGTGGCAGGATTGCTTGAGCCGAAAAATTTGAGGCTACAGTAAGGTATACTCTTGCCACTGCACTCCAACCTGGGTGAGACCTGGGTGACAGAGTGAGGCCCTGTTGCTAAAAGATATATAAATAAACAAAAAGGTAACAGATGCCCTTCTACCAAGTACGTTCATATCAGTCTAGAGCAAAATTCTAGGGATATCAACACAGTAGCAGGGTGGGTAGAAACGAGAAGGATGTTAGAGCATGCTATAGTACTTTTCTTGTTCTAAGGAAAATGTGTCTATTTCAGTTGTTACATCCATATAAAAATTATTCTAAAATTTAGCAGCTTAAAATAACCACAATCATTTTATTATCTCTTATAATTTCTGTGGGTCAGGAATTCTGGAAGGGCTTAGCTGAGTGGTTCTGGCTTGGAGTCTCTCATGTGGTTACAATTAGACTGTGGCTGAAGCAATGTGGGAGACACACATTGCGATGCCCAACCAGCGCCCCCATTGCTACAGCTCCCTGTTGTTGTTGAGCTGAAACAGCAGGAGACTGTAGCAACTGAGGGCTGGTTGGGCATTTTTCTCTCTTCACATGGTCTTAGAGACTCTCCAGGTGGCCTTTCCACGTGGGCTATTTGGGCTTATAGCATGGCAGCCTCAGGATAGGTGGACTTTAAAAATGGTGGTTCAGGGCTCCAGCCACCAGTGATCCAACAAACAAAGTAGAAGTTGCATCGCCTCTTTGGACCTAGCCTTGGAAATCATAGAGTGTCACTTACACTGCATTCAAGTTACACTCAAATTACAAGCCTGCCCAGAGTTAAGGCAGAGGATATAGACCCTCCACCCCTAACTCCGTCTGGATGGGAGGAGTGTCAAGATGCCATTGTAGAATACAATTGTGGAACATAGAATAGTATTGAGATGGGGGATATTGTTGGGAAGATCTTTGGAAAATACAAGCTACCACAGTATAGGTATTGGTAAGTTTAACAAATTGATTGACAGTACAGGTAATCACCATAAAAATAAACTTAGAATGTGTAGCTTATAAACTCGCAGAGAAACATTTGATATTGTCAATAGCCTGAAAAAAAGAAAACAAAAAGAAATTATAGTTAGTAGAAAATGGGAAATAAGATGGTAAAATGAATTCCTAGTGGTGGTTACAACAAGTACAAGTGGGCCAAACTCACTGATTAGGTCCCAGACTGCTATTTTCTACTTTCAGCTATTTTTTTATTGTCATTATTATTACTGAGACAGGGTTTTGCTCTGTTGTGCAGGCGGGATTGCAGTGGTGAAATCACAGCTCACTGTACCCTCTAACTCCAGGCCTAAGTGATTCTCCCACTTCAGCCTCCCAAGTAGCTGTGTCTACAGGCACACACCACCACACCTGGCTAATATTTCTTTTTGTAGACATGGGGTCTTGCTACGTCGTCTACACTGATCTCGAACTCCTGGGCTCAAGTAATCCTTCTACCTAGGCCTCTCAAAATTGCTGAGATTACAGGCATGAGCCACCATGTCCCTGTTCTATTTTGTGTTCTTAAAACTAAGGAATACAGAATAGCTGAAAGTAAATGAATGGAAGAAGATATATCAGGAAAAATAAATTAAATAAAGCTGGGGCAGTAATTTTAATATCAGACAAAATAGCATTCAAAACTACAGGTATCATAAAGGACGAAGGGGAATGGTACATGTGGGGAAAAGGAATAATAGTTCTAGAATATATAACAATTATGAAAGCACGTTTATTCATGTAGATATATTTGAGACAGACTCTCACTCTCACCCAGGTTGGAGTGCAGTGGCGCTTAGTTCACTGCAATCTATGCCTCCCGGGCTCAAGCCATTCTCCCACTCTGCCTCCTGAGTTTCTGGGACTATGCATGCACCACCACACCTGGCTAATTTCTTTTTGTTATTGTGTTTTTTGTAGAGATGGGGTTTTGCCATGTTGTCCAGGCTGGTCTCGAACTTTTGAGCCCAAGCGATTTGCCTGCCTCAGCCTCCAAAAGTGCTGGGATTATAGTCATAAGCCACTGCATCTGGCCAGTAAAATTTATTGAATGCCTATAATATTCTAGGCATTGTCGTAGGTTTGAAGGACATAGCAGAGACCAAAACAGACAGAAATACTTATCTTCATTAGAATTTACATTCTATACATTTATCAACACAACCTCAAATATTTAAAACAACAATGGGCAGAACTAGAAAATAAAATAGATTAACCAGGAAGTATAGGTAGAGATGTTAAGATTCTTGCCTCTGAAAACTGATGAATAAAGGAGACAAAAAATAAAGCTACTGAAGATTTGTATCACACAATTAATAAAGTTTAACCAGTAGATATGAATAGAATCTGACACTCAACCAACAGATTACATATTCTTTTTGAACGCACATGGCACATTTACAAAATGAGAGAAAGCAACTTACCAAAAAGGCAATCTAAATAAATTCCAAAGCCTCAACATCATTCAGGGCTGGGACCCCCTTTTTTTTTCAGCCCAGGGACTTCTCTATGAGAACTTTTCAAAGGCAGAGCAGGAGAAGGTTGAATAACTCTGCTCTCTGAAATAATCCATCTCCCACAAGCAAAAGCAAAATCCAAACAGCAGTAACCATGGCCTATAGCAAAGAACAAGACTGTCCGTATTTTTTTTTTTTTTTTAATGAAACTATCTTCTGTTGGCAGGGTCTGCCCCTGCCTCTCTTCAGTTCTGTTCTTGCCTTTGTTCTGGGTTTCTCCTCAGGAGAAACAAAATGGCGCCCAGCCAGGAAGGAGAGAGGCTTTGCTCTCCTGAGCCCTAAGCAGGATTTCTGCCCAATACTGGCTTTGAGAGTGGTTGCTTGCTATAGCAGGGTGGTAATGGTAACAGTGAGAGTTTTCCTTGGCAGTGAGCTGAACTCTCTCACTTGAGAACAAGGTCATCTGCTTTGTAAGTTGCCCTAGTCAACCTCCAGGTCTTAGGAGGAAATTCTGCTACCAGCTACTGAAGGCATCACCAGAACTTCACTAACAGAAATAAGAGACTTCTTAAATTAAAGCATCCCAACTTTTATTAGCAGGGAAGCTGTCTCCAGAAAGCCCTCTGGGTTAGACCCCTTCCTCAAAGTGTTGACATAAAAGTTCATCCTGTCATCAATAATTGTTTCACTTAGGGCAAAATTTTAGACCTAACATTTACCCCCAACCTCTTTTTTTTTTTTTTGAGATGGAATCTCACTGTGTCGCCAGGCTGGAGTGCAGTAGTGAGATCTCGGCTCACTGCAACCTCTGCCTCCTGGGTTCAAGCAATTCTCATGCTTCAGCCTCCCTAGTAGTTGGGATTACAGGCATGTGCCACCACATCAAGCTGACTTTTTGTATTTTTAGTAGAAACAGGGCTTAACCATGTTGGCCAGGATGGTCTCGATCTCCTGACCTCATGATCTACCCATCCTGGCTCTCAAAGTGCGGGGATTACAGGCGTGAGTCACCGTGCCTGACCACCTCGTTTCTTTAATTGCAAAGATTCTATCTCCACTTCCTAGATCCACTTTTGACATATATTTTCAGGGCCAGGTCTGAGCATTTTTCTTTTACCCCAATTTTTATTTCGAAAAAAAAAAATCACAAATAGATGCTCGTTTATAAAAACTTCAATTAGCAATGCCCCCTTCTCATGTTATTCTTGGAAAAAACCCCAAAAAACCCAACTTGTTAAACCAAAGCTGAGGCAGACAAGCATATACAGGAATCTACATGACGATTCTGTGCTTATTCCTGGATAGTGGCCTTTCAGATGTAATTCTCAACTCTCACCCACATATTTAAAAAATGAATGAGTCTTTTGATTGGCATTTGGAGTATTGGAACCTGAATCCCGGCTTTATTTTGAAAGCCTGTTCCCATTTGTATTCACAGGCAAGCTTTGCTCTCTGGCTCCGTCCTTGCCTTTTGACATTTAGGTGTTACCTTAGGTAATAAGTGGCCCAGGTTTTAGTCTCTGAAGTGGAGGTGGGATACCTCAAACCTGCTTCTGCCTCCTCCTGGGTTACCACTCAAGGGTTTTCACAGGTATAGCTCTGTGTTTAATGGCATGTAGTAGTTAATTTGGTTTCATGTTTGAAAACCCTATAAAAAACAGTCTGTTTCCACAGAATCTTCTTGAGAGTGTTCTTGTAAGAATGGACTTTAGCTAATGCACCCATTTTCTCAGCAGCTGTCTACTTAATGTGACCCCTAGTCTCCATTCCAGACTTTTCTGGTGGATGTTGGTAACATTTTCAGGGCCATTTCTGCATAATTCTCTCCTCTTCCAATTTTTATTTTGAAAAGTTTTAAACATTCACACAGTAGAAAAAATAATACAGCAAGCATCCATATGCCTCCTGCCTTGATTCATGAATTATTATTGTGCTGTATTTGCTCATCTATCTTTTTTCTAAACCATTTGAAAGTAATTTACAGGTATCATGACAGTTCACCTCTATATATTTCAGCCTATATTTCCTAAGAAGAAGGACATTCTCCCACATAAGCACAAGACCATTTTTATATTCAAAGAATTTATAACAATAGAAAAATATCTAATGTATACGTCATAGTCATAGTCAAATTTTGTCAATAGTTCCTATACTGTGCTTTGTAGCATGTTCTTTTCCTGATCTACAATCCAATCCAGGATCAATAGTGCATTTAGTTGTCATGTCTCTTTAGCCTCCTTTAATCGGTTTCGCCAAGGAAGCTGCCTCCTTTTGATGGGAAATGGTATTTAGAAACCAAGGACTAGGTGGGCTCATTTTGAGCAATTTCTTTCAAGCTAGGTTATGAATTGGCTGTCGAGGGAATGATGGTTACTTACACTTTTGTCAGAAGTGGCTCACAACTTTCTGCCCCATCTTCTACCGACTTAGGAGGGTGTCCTGGGAGTCCTGGGTGAGGGATGTGATAAATGAGCTTGGAGCCAGACAGACATGATCTGATCACCTGCCTCCCCTACCGTATGACCTCCAGAAACTTATATAAGGTCACTAAACCTGTTTTTCATCAATGAAATGGAAATCCATACACGAATCTCGCTGCTTTGGGGTAAAGATTCAGTGAGATAACATGGCAAAGATCTCTGCATAATCATATTCCACATAAATTTACTGAGCATGCCTTCTACTGTGTAATGTGCTAGAGATAGAACAGTGAACAAAACTGGGCATGATCCCAATTCTTACAAAGTCTACCATTTATTGGGGGAACCCAATGCAATGGCTGTCTGGTTCAGGATATATTCATACTCCAGATGAAAAGGCAAACCCTATATATCGTATTCATTTTGATATCCTCCATGCCTAGCACAGTGCCTGGGCACACAGTAGGAGTTTAATAAATGTTAGTTGGATTCTTTTGGAACTGACTTGAGGACAAGCCAACTTCAGGGATTTCTTGGAAACTCAAAACTTTATCTGGACCCTTAGCAGCACTCAGAAACTGAGTGAGATCTGTACTGGATCTCTATTGAGGAGTAGCCAGGCTTACAGGTATTAAAAAGATATACACTGGAGATTTCCAAAGAAACCATAAGTCAGGTCCCAAGTTTTATTAATCAGTCAACAGGCAAGTATTTTCTGAGGGCCTACTATGTTCAAGACACTGTAGAATTCGAAATGTAGAGAAGTGGAAGACTCAGTTTCTGTTCTCAAATGCTTAGCCCGACAGAAGAGAAAAGCACAGATACATATGGAAAGATAGGCGTAGGAAGGTATGTGTTAAGTGCCCAATAGTGATCTAGAAAAGAGAACTATCTGTGGGAGAGGTGAAAGTGGGTGCTAATAGATAATTAAGTCTTGGGGGTATTGGTAGGCTTTAGATAGGTGGAAAAGGGAAGGTTGGGAAGTGTAGGTCACGAGAACCACCCAAGCAAAGCCGTGGAGCTGGGTCTAGAATCGGGCCAATCAGCTTGAAATAAACAAAGATTAGGTTGTACTTCCTGCTTTGCTCAGAGAATGGTACTCAGTTGTTAAGATGAACCATGGGCAGCACGCTCTGGAATACTAAGTCCCTCACCATTATTAAATCATCTACCTAGAAGGATGGAGAAAAATGTTCTTGATGGCAGTTTGTAAAGAGATAATCAAGCTAAATGGTATGTTCAAGCAGAAGCAGACCAGATTAAACCACATAATGTGTGGTGAAGATCAAAGACTTGAGTTATACAGCTTGGGATCCAATGTTTTACCTATGTGACCTTAGGTAGGTTCCTTAACTTCTCTGAGTCTCAGCTTCCTCCCTTGTAAAGTGTGGATAATCATGGTATCTACCGGAGAGGCAGGTGACATCATACATAGAACAGCACCTGGCTCACAGGACACCAAATACATTGTGGGCAAAATTTCTTATCACTAAGATGTTCCAGAGGCTCCAGTCCCTCTAATGATAGATGCCAGAGCTGAGGGACCTTCACAGCATGTCGTCCATACGCTGTACTTGCCAGGAGGTCACTGAGCTCAGCATTATATAGGGACAGCAGATCTAGAGCCCGGGCTTGGACTCTAGGGCTCGCCCCCTCCATCCACGGCTCCTCTCTGCCTGAGAGCAGATGGTAAGGAAAGCAGACAAAGCCAGACAGAAGAAGCAGCAACTTGCTCTTGAAAGGGCTGGCAGCCCCCCTCTCCCTTCCCAGCCTCACCCTGGGCCGGGAGCGCGTGCTGGGAAGAGGATTAAATCAATGCCAATTCACATCTCTCCAGAAGCTGGCTCCCTGATCTGAACTAATAAGCAAATCATTAGTGAATTAGGGCTGGGGAGGGTTGGGCGCAGCGCTCCTTAACTCCAGCTGTAAGACAAGCGTAAAAGCCCCAACCCCTTTCCTTAGCGAACTCAAAATGTTCACACCAAGGAGATTTTCTGTGTTAAAGCAACAGTCAAACCCTCCCCCAGCCCCAACTCTGCCAAACCCCAGAAACCCTGGGAACTAATACGGGCAGCCAACACCATTATTTCTTCCTCCGAATGCTGGTTACCAGACCCTGTGCCACAAATCCTCCTGTTTTTCCTAACAGGCCGCAAACCCCACGCTGTCTGTGGCACCTGGATATACAGGACTCTGGAGCCCTGCAGGCCAAGATGTCACCCTACCCCCCCCCCATCCTGGGTACAAACTTGGGCCCATTGCTGATTTCCTGGTGAAAGCCCATTATCTCTCATTTACATCTAAACTAGCTTTTCATACTATTTTAAAGGCTGCTCCTCCCCTTCTGTAATCTCTCTGCGAATGAATTAAAAGTTGATTCTTGAAACCCACAAATCTTGGGGGCAGTTTCTTTTTCCTTCTTATTTAAATCATATGCTGTTTTGGACTAACCCTTTTATTTCCTCCCAATTATGATTTCTGGTGTGTTTTCCAGAGCTTTACAACATGGCATCTGATTATACACAAAGCTTCAGAATAAAGCCCTGTTTTTCCCTTCATTAACGACACAAAGGATGGCTGTGTGATCCACACAGCACTTTGTGATTTAATGCAGCTTTACAGTCTAAATCGCACCCGGCTTGGGCAAAGCAGATTTGGGAGTGAATCAACGCATTTTCTTGCTGCCAGGAGCTCCCTTGTAGATTCCAGCAAATTCTTTCACCACACGGAATTAGCATTTGATTAAGCTCTGCAGACACGTTCAAACTTTTACCACTGAGCGCCGGCAGGGCTGCAGTAATCTCCCGAGAGGGGGAGGCACCAAGTGCAGCCACTGCTACCCCTTCCCCCATCCCCAATGGGCATACTTAGCAAAAAAATTGTGGGAATGGTGGGCAAAGGATGGCAGGTTGAAGGGGGTTACCAGAAAATGTGAGGACACCAGAGAGCAGTGTGGGGGTGGAGGGGCTGAGGGGAAAGAACATCACATGCATACTTGGGTCATAACCACCATTTCTGCTCCAAAGTTGCCCTAGACAGGCTCTCTCTGCCAATGTGCTTACCATAAAGGTGCTTTGATGTTATAGTTCTGTGACCCAGGAGCAATGTTATCTTCAACCAAAACCTGGCGCGGCCTTATATCCGAGGGAATGGGGAGGGTCTTTTCTGGCGCCCCTGCCCTGGCCTGCGGTCTTGTTGGTGGGGTTTGGTGCCTCTTTCAGCCACCTCCACATAGGAAAGCTCGTGATTCACTTCCAGGAGGGCTGCGAGTTATGCCTCCCAACAGCCTGGGTTTAAAATCTAGTCCGTTCCCATTATGCAAATGTGAGAAGCGGAAGTTTATCAAACTGGGGCTTTGTACCTAGAAAGCGGGCGTGCCAGCATGGGGGACTATAAAGGCTTTATTGCCACAACTTTGGGGTGATTGCTTTGCTCACAAATGCCAGGAGCACGATTGAATTATGCAGGTCTTCCCAAACAGGTGACAATAAAAACTTTACAGCCTCCCACACCATCACATATTTTGTTTATGCCTCTTAGGTGTCTTATTTTGTTAGTTTTTTTTGACCCTGCTGTTGCTATGGAAACGGAAGTAGGTGGAGGTGGTTCCGGGTACCTGTTAAGGCAAATGCAAGTTAAGTCAATTATCACAGGGGTGCTCAAATTTTATCCTGTTTGAGGAAATAACTGAGGTCCTGTGAGGAGGGGAACCAATTAGTTCTGGACCATCATAGGCATTCTGGAATCCCACAGCCTCCCTGTAGGTAAGGTAGGGAACGTGTGGGAAATGTCCGTTTTACAGATGGTGAAACAGGTATAAAAAACATCTTACTGGCAGTCAGCAAGTTTGCCCCATAGAAGAAAAGAAGAAGGGCAAAACGATTCTCTTCTTGGTGCGTGTTTTGACCCAAATTAGGAGCTCATTTTGGGTAACCTGAGGTCAGGCTGTAGTGACATCTGCTGGCAAAGATGGGACTGGCTAAAGCAGGTTTTTCTGTTGCTGACAGCTGCCAGGCCAGGATAGTCTGTCTACAAGCGTAAGCTTGTGGATGGCTTACATGAGAAAGAGCATTGACAGGAGTAAGAGCTCAGAGGGTCCAGACTTCCATGGTTCCAGATGCCTCTTCAATTCCAGAAGGTACAATTCGACAGTGGGCGACAGGAAATATCTAAGGTAGATCTCCTGGTTCCTGTGGCCAACAAGAAGAGGTTCTGTGATTTAGCATCTTGCTCAGCTCTCTCCTTTGGGAGGGGCTGGGATCCCATTCCTTATGAAAGAGGAAATGAGGAAGGCAAATAAGAGGGTTAGGAGTAATCTGAGCAATGCCCACGGAAGCTGTCAGCAGTCACAAAGGAGAGGGGCCCCTGCAGAAGAGGACATCTCCCTCGGGTGGCTCTTGTGTAGACAACAGCATTCTCCCATCATAACGAGGCAGTTGGTTGAAGAGGTTATTGGAAATGAGGAGGAAGACCTGGGCTTC
Source organism: Sapajus apella (assembly GCF_009761245.1). Taxonomy (NCBI): domain Eukaryota; kingdom Metazoa; phylum Chordata; class Mammalia; order Primates; family Cebidae; genus Sapajus; species Sapajus apella. Next base: position 2,354,679 of record NW_022437065.1, on the reverse strand, counting down.
GACAGCTCCTTGTGAACTTGAATAAGTCCCGGAGCTGCCTTGAACCTTGGTTTCCCCATTTAAGGAAGACCAAATGCAATATGGGTCCCTCAGGGAGTTGTCATGAATGAAAGTGTAACAAGCACCAACATTTGTAGAATTTCGGATTCAACTAAACGTTGCCATGGGTTCTTGTCCTGCCAAACCCATTGCCCAGAGATCTTCTCTTTAGGGATGTCTCAACCCCACCTCCAAACCTTCAGGCTGGATAACTAGTTGGGGACAAGAGGCTCTGCCCAGCTGTTCTGAAGTCCTTTGCAACAGTGCTACTTAAGGAGTGGTCAACAGACCAAGGCAGTTCAAGAACAGTTTGTTACCCATAAGTAACAAGATAGCACTGAGACTGAGAATAAGCATTCTGAAACTTCTGTAACAATATGACAGAGTAATTTTACATTTGTTGAATCCAAATACTAAAACTTTGGGCTTTTTACATTTCTTTTTTTTCTCTAGTAATTTATTTTCATTGTATTTTATCAAAGATTTGTTCATGACACATTGGAAAAAGAAAAAAATAAGAAACAACTAGTCCTTCACAAACACTAGTTTGAGAAGCTGTGCTCTGTGGGGTCCCATGGCTACCCTCCTACGACATCCTCCGGCTGGGAGATTGTAGGAGGATGTGCATAGCTGCTTTCTTCATAAATTAAATTATGAATTGTCAACAGCAAGGCTTGTTCCACGCAGGCGGCTGTGCTGGCCAGGGCTTGTGTAGGACATCCATTCAGCTGTTGGTGACGACTCAGGCCTCCCAGCTCTCTCAGCTTACTGGGCCACGTCTGCCTCCCTGGGAGGCCCCCTGGGACCTCTCTCCCCATCAATCTTCCCACTCTTTGAAAGCACGAAAAACGAGCCCTTTCCCAGTGCCCCCCCCCCTTTTCTTTTCGTCCTATGTGAACCCAAGCACGTGGCAGGAGCTATCAAACATGCAAATGAGATTTCATGATCTAGTTCATTAGGCTGTGAATCCCTGGGCCCACTATCCACAGAGATGCTATTGCGGCTTGTTTTCTGTCTGAGTCTATCTCAGGGGACACACTCTCTGCACTATACCCATTAGTACTGTCCTCCCTTTCCAGGTGCTTCTCCCTACCCCATCCTCTGGCCCACCCACCCCGCTGCCTCGTTCACATCCTTGGTGCAGCGCCATTTCTCTGGGCTGAACAAAGGCTGGGGATATTTTGGTGGGGGAAGGGATGAGGGATGGAAGGGTGGGTCTTACGACTTTGTGTATTAGTCCATTCTCACGCTGCTAATAAAGACATGTCAGAGATTGGATAATTTATAAAGGAAAGAGGTTCAATTGACTTGTAGTTCTGCATGGCTAGGGAGGCCTCAGGAAACTTACAATCATGGCAGAAGGGGAAGCAAACACGTTCTTCTTCACCTGGCAGCAGCAAGGAGAAGTGCCGAGCAAAAGGAGGAAAAGCCTCTTATAAAACCATCAGATCTCGTGAGAATCACTCACTATCATGAGAACAGCATGAAGGTAACAGTTCCCATGATTCAATTACCTCCCACTGGGTCCCTCCCATGACATGTGGGGATTATGGGAACTACAATTCAAGTTTATATTTGGATGGGGACATCATAATCAAACCATATCACTATGGGCCAATTACTTTTCTTAGCCTCTTCTTATCTGTATGTTGTATATAGTGATACCCAGGTAATGCAAGTTAAGTTGTTAGGAATCCTTCTTCTGACTATAGGAAGGGCTCAAAAAATGGTAGTTATTAATATCTGATAATTATTGTTTTCTAATTTTTGATTTTGTGGTCTTAAACCTAGAGCTTCTATTTTCTTGGCTGTAATATGAGGATTACAAAGATCTCCTTCATAGGCTTGTTGTAAGGATTAAAGGGCATGATGTCAGCCACGTGAGAGTTCCCAGCATTTTCTCTCCCCCTTCCACTCAAAAAGTTGATCCCTTCAGGCTTTTTCTGTCCTGTCTTTCCGGATTTTCCCTTCTCTGTGAGGGGAACATTCCCCTGTGCTCTCTCTGTCCCCACCCCAACCTGGTGACTCATTTTAATAATCTGGCATGAGGGCATTTTGTCCAGGCAAGAGGGGTGGGTTTTTTCCTTGCATGTGATAACAGCATGTGCGCTTGTGAATGACTGCACATGGAGGGAGGGCCCTGCCACTCTTCCCAACCACAACATGACCCAAGCTAAGAAGGCCAACATCACTGTTTCTTTTTGGGGGCATTGACAGGAATTGTAGGAAACACAGGCTGGGTCAGGAGACACCAGCAATCAGTTCATAAGACTACTTCACTGGACCACTTAGGTAATTCAGGCTTCGGTTTCTTCTATGTTTTTTACAAAATTGACCTTACCTTCAAGATTGCTTAGAGCCAGCTTATTTTTCAAGTTCATGGACAGTCACTTTTCCTTTACATTACTAATTTTATAAATTATGTTTTGTCTTTCTATTTTTTTTTCCTGGCAGAACATTCTCTATAATCTTTTACCTTAGCCAGCCTGCCTGGGTAATTCAAACATTTTAAAATAATGAAATAAATATGAGCCTGAGGAAGAATAGAAATAAATCAAGCCATTATATTAATTATTGTCATGATTGGGGTTCTCTAGAACTAAAAGGCAATAGAGATGACACATATTTTAACACCTATTTAATGTCAAACTTAGTGCTTTTAAATCTGTTCTGCATTTTATTTGACTCTTTCTTTTACAAAGTTGCCCAAGCCACTGATAATTCTAGAAAACCCAATTGAGAACTATGTACCAGCTGCTTAATGCTAGGCTCACAGTGGATACCAGCTGGTATGTGCCCTGGCTCACAGTGTGCTGTGGGCTAGTGGTTTGTCACAAATGGCTATTGGTTAGGCCTCACCCCAGCGCCCCAGCACACATTGCAGCTGCTGCCCTCTTTCAATAAGGCTTGGATGTTTATGGCCATACTCTGGATGCTCCAAGTGCTAGGGCTGCAAAACAAATAACCTTTAAATTTAGTGGCCTAAAACAACAATCTATTGAATGCTCACAGATGCCATGGGTCAGAAATTTGGACAGAGCACTGTAGAAATGGCTTGTCCCTACTTCATGATGTCTGGAGTCTCAGTTGGAAGATTCGAAGACTGGGGGCTGGAGCAATGATTAATAGAAAGTGTGTACATTCACATGTCTGGCAGCTGAGGCTGGCAGCTGTTGGCTGAGACCTCAGCTGGCTGTGGCCTCTCTATGTAGTTTGGGCTTCCTCACAGCATGGCGACTGGGTTCCAAGGATGAGTGTCTTCAGAGAGAGCCAGGTAGAAGCTGTATCCTTTTTATGACTTAGCCTTGGAAGTCCCATAGCATGTTTCTGCTGAACACCATTGATGGGAACAGTCACAAGACATGGATTCCACCTCTTAATGGGAAATACAAGGTCTGGAAGAACACACAGGACCATAATATGGGCATTTTTGGAAAATACAGTTGGCCACACTGGGACTGTCCTCTGTGAGGCCTTTTTCTCTTCTCTAGTTGAGAGCTGTTAATCATAGTCTTTTGGCTGGAAGGAAAAGAGACTCGAGTTATCACCCTGATAATGTTCTACAGTGGGAGAAATCTGGAATCTCAACCACACAGCCAGACTTAAGGAAATGACCAGAATGATCTTTCACAAACTCAGTTTGGATCAGGGCACTTCCCAGTCTAAAATACTTTGATGCTTTCTCACTGGGCTTAGGAAAAACTGCAAGCTTCTCAGTGGGGATTACAAGGTCTACATCGCCAACTCAAGCTCTTGCCACTCTCTTCCCACTCTGAGCTCCAGTTTGTGTCTCAGACCCACCAGGCCTTCTCTTGCCTGTGGACTTTGAACAAAACATCTTCTCTACAAAATGCTTCCTCTATTTAGGACACTTCTCTACCAACTCTTTCTCTTGCCTATTCTCAGGCTCTGAAGTATTCAGCTCTTTGGATACCCTAAAATCATCTGTTATTCCCCTAGGTTATTCACTGTGCTAGAACAATTGGGCAAGTCAGAATCAGCCTGTCTTCTGTGACTTTCTAGACCAATAGAAATATGAAATGAGCCATAAACGTGAGCCATGTAAATAATTAAAAATTTTTGAGTAGCCACATTAAAAAGTAAAAAGCTGAAATTAATTTAATTAATACATTTAACCCAATATGCCCAGAATGCTTTCCATATTTTTTTCACAACAAATCTTTGCAATGTGGTGTGTATTTTACACTTACAGCACATCTCCATTAGGACTAGCATCACTTCAAATGTTCGATAGCCACACATGGCTACTGGCTACCATATTGGACAGTAAAACTATCTGTCATTTGATCATCACAAAAACTTCTATTGGACAGCCCTAGTCTAGAGTATATTTGCTACAAATGGAAGATAGAAGGAATACAATCCCAGATGTACCTGAGTTTCATGTATCAGAGTTGTCCCTAAAAAGTTGAGGGTAAATTGAATTTTGCAGAATTAAATGATGCTTGGACACAGAGGGAAGGCTGATTATTTAAAACAAAAGTGGGCTGGGCATAGTGGCTCATGCTTATAATCCTAGCACTTTGGGAGGCCAAGGTAGGAGGATTGCTTGAGCTCAGAAGTTCAAGACCAGCCTAGGCAACATGGTGAGACCTGTTTCTACAAAAAATACAAAAATTAGTCAGACATGGTGGTGTGTGCCTATAGTCCCAGCTACTTGAGAGGCTGAGGTGGGAGGATCACTTGACCACAGGAGGTCAAGACTGCAGTGAGACGTGTTTGCACCACTGCCTTCCAGCTTGGGCTACAGAGCAAGCATCTGTCTCAATAAAATAAAATAAAATAAAATAAAATAATAATGAAGCCAATTTAAAAAAAACATTTAATTTGGAAAAAGTTTCAAAGTTACAAAAATGTTGCAAGAATGATCATATTACAAAGAACAGCCAACCACCCTTTATCCATTTTCACCTATTTTTCACATTTTACATTTAACCCCATTTGCTTTATCATTCATGTACCCTCTTTCTGTATCTATCTATATACACATACACCCCTGTAAAATTTTTTAAATACTATTCGAGGGCAAGTTGCTGCCTTTGTCTGTTCAGGCTACTATAACAAAATATCATAAACTGGGTGGATTATAAACAACAGAAATTCATTGCTTACAGTTCTGGAGGCTGGGAAGTCCAAAAACAAGTGCCAGCAGATTCAGTGTCTGGTGAGGGCCCACTTTCTGATTCATAGATGGTGCCTTCCAACTGTGATCTCACATGGCAGAAAGGGTGAGGGATCTCTCCAAGGCCTCTTTTATAAGGGCACTAATCCCATTTATGAGAGCTCCACTGTCATGACCTAATCACTTCCTGGGCCCACTTGCTAAAACCATCACACTGATAGAATTTCAACATATGGGTTTTGGAGGGACACAAACATTCAGACCATAGCAGTTGCATACATCATGGCCCTTCATTCTTAAATACTTTCTTATTTTCTAAGAATAAGAATATTCTTTTATAGAACCACAGGACAGTTAGCAACAGTATAGTTATCAACTTCAATAAATTTATCATAAGTATTTTTTAATCTGTCCTACCATTCATATTTCAATTTTGTCAATTGTCCTAATAATGCTTTCAATAGCATTCAATCTAGTCTAGGATCAGATATTGAATTTAGTTCACATGTCTCTTTTGTTTCTCACATGGAACATTTCCAGGCCAATTATTTTAAATTAAAGAATTCTTTATGAAGTGAGTTTTCTCTTCCTCCCCTGTCCATCTTATTTGTTTTGAAAGTTTGAATTTTCAATGTATTTGGTTTTCTTAAGGCAGAACACTACTATTTTAGAAAAGTGCATGTGAAACAAGAGCCTTCTCCAAAGCCATAGGCTGCCCTTTTCAGTTTAGGATAAGGCCTGAAACTTTAGCTCTGAGAAGGGGACCTCATGAATCCAGCTTTTCTTAATCCAGGGGACTGTCCCCCAAGCAGATCACCTACTGAGGGGACTGGGCCACTGTCCTGGGTTTGTTTCACCAGCCACTGAAGCCATGGGGACTTGCTGATCCTCTTATCTTTCCTTGTCTTCTTGGGGCGTTTCACGTGCAGCACCAGTGAGCCCACCAGGAAGGCTGGCTGATGCAGGCTGGAGAGCTGGCTTTCCCACTCTGTGATTTAAGACCAGCTTTCTCCACAAGTTCGTATAACCTCCCCTGTCTGTCTAGATTGCAAAACCAGGCAAGATTTCCCTAAACTCCCAGGAGACTCAGACAAGTCCTCTCATTTGCTCAATTACAGCGATAGATCACAATGGAAGGAAACACTAAATTAACTGTGACAGTCATTAATACGACTTGCTCGGTCGGTGGCAGCGACTGCGTTGGGGATCATAGATCCAATGGCTATAACATATTGGTGATAGGGCCGCCCCCATTGGCTCTTTGGCGGGCCTTGAACTTGCTGGAAAAGACCAGGCCTGCACACAGGGCCCCGTAGCCATGGCAACGGGCTCTCGCTCAGCAAAACACATAAAGATGATTCATTTTGTTTTCCTTTCCTTTCTTTCCACCCAAATTTTCATGTGGGTTAGAATCTATTTTTAATTTTTTTTCTTGGAGGAGAGACTATTTTTAATTTTCTTACTTCCCTCCTGGGGGCCCGCCAGGCCTTGATTTGAATGACCGAGGGAGGTGGGCTACACCAGGCCTGAAGTCCGAAAACTTTTCTAGGTTTTCCCAGGGTGGGGGAGGGGAAGGGTGAAAAGTGGGGGCTGGTTTGGAAATGGTGCAGAAGTGGCTTTGGTATTAAAGCTGAGACCTCTGGTCTTGGAAACACCCTTAAACTCCTCCCCCTAAGCTGATGTTTCCTCTCTCCAGCTCTCTGCTGGAAGAAGGCCCCCCACCATATTGTTAGTAGCTTTCATGATAATTTTTTTTGTTTGTTTTTGTTCTGAAGATGGAGTCTTGCTTTGTTGCCCAGGCTGGAGTGCAGTGGTGCGATCTCAGCTCACTGCAGCCTCTGCCTCCTGGGTTCAAGTAATTCTCATGCCTCAGCCTCCCGAGTAGCTTGGACAACACGTGCCCATCACCATGCCTGGCTAATTTTTGTATTTAGTAGAGATGGGATTTCACCATGTTGCCCAAGGTGGTCTCAAACTCCTGAGCTCAGGCAATCCGCCTGCCTCGGCTTCCCAAAGTGCTGGGATTACAGGCGTGAGCCACTGTGCTCAGCCTCTCATGATAATTTTGTTTTCAATAAATCAAATTCTTTTTCTGGTGAGGCAGAATGCTTTCATATCCATTTTCTTCTTTGATCTTTGAGGTGCTAGGTGTGACAGAGACTGAATGTAAGCACCAGTATCAGGGCGCCCATGTCTCAGTCTCCCCGCAGTGCTCCCGCATCCTCCACCCCAGCCACTAGTTCTGGCCCATGGAGCGAGGGCAGAAGTAATGTACACACTGTCACTTTCAGGCCTGGTCCCTAAAACTTCCCTCGTGAGTCTCTCCCATCTTTGTGTTTGCTCAGCTTCTACTAGTGGGGTGAAGAGGATCCCTTGGAGGACAGGAGACAGTAGAGTCACTCCACCAGAGGTTCTAAATGCATCAGTCTGTGAAGTTGGATGAAAAAAAATCAACTCTTTATTTCCACTAATTTTCTAATGAGATTTAGCATTTTCTTCAATTATGAATGCAGGCAACAAATCACGGCGGTATTAGCAGTACCTGAGACCTTGTCTCCAACAGAAATCACAGATATTTCATATCATATTACTGTTGTTATGCAGATCTCAAAATATCACTTTCACTTATCACTTCTTTGAAATTACAGCGGTTATTAGACCTGCCACTCTATCTTATTAATTACCGTGTTAATAAAGAAGCATATATATTGCAATAGCACAACTGTGTTTTTTTTATTTAGGTAACTACGTTTCAATGTAATTGGTTTTCTTTGTAATTTTATTTTATGCATTTACAAGCCTTCTTTTGAGAAGCAGTCCATGAGCTTCACCAGACTGTCAAAAAAGTCTATGGCAGAAAAGAGTAAAATGCCTGGCACTGTGTCCCTCAACCAGCACACAACAGTGCCACAAGTTTGTAAGTCAGATAGAGAAATTAAAATGTCATCCTCCTGACCTCAGCCCAGGGCTCTTTCAGATGTACCACATGGTCCTATCTTTTCCACAGCTTACTCTCACATGCTTCTGTGTAGAAGTGGCAGCAACTGCGTTGGGGTAGAAACCTTCCTCAGCCTGTATCTGTTGGCTTTTCCTTTTCATGAGAAAGCCTTGGTGAACAATGCTCTAGAGCTTTCTGTGGTGATAGAAATGTTCTACATCTGTGCTGTCCAATATGGTAGCCACTAGCCAGATGTGGCTACTGAGCACTTGCAGTCGCCTAGCGTCATTGAGGAACTGCATTTTAAATCTTATTTTGTTTGAATTAATAGCTCTGTATTTGTGGTTATTGCATGGGACAGGGAGCTCTAGACCAGGGTTTCTCACACTTGAGTGTGCATCAGAATCATGCGGAGATCTGGTTAACATGTAGAATGCTTTCAGATGCACTCCAGAGTTGCTGATTCTGTAGCTTTGGGGTGTGCCCGAGAATCCCAGGTGATGCTGCTGCTGCCGATCAGTCCATTCTCAACGTACTGTTGCCATTTTGAGTCAGATAATTTTTCGTTGTGGGGGCTGTCCTGTGCATTACAGGCTGTTTCGCACCATCCTGGCCTCTACCTACTAGATTCCAGTAGCACCCATTCCCCCCTCCCACGTTGTTATAACCCGAAGTGTCCATGGACATTTTCAAATGTCCCCTGGGGAAGCAACCCCCTCCCTCACAACCTAACTGGGAACCACTGGTCTAGACACACAAAAAGATCTTACTTTTTTTCTTTTCTGGTTTTGATTTTCTATGTAAGGATCTGAACATATTACATTAAAAAAACGATCTGGAATTTAAATCTGAACTTAATTTCTTCACACATCTGCTCTAAAAGTGCCAAAAATTTACTGTGTTTCAACAACACACCAGACTAGGTTGGAGGGTTTTGTTTTGTTTTCTGTTGAAAAGAATCAGTCATATCTATGGATGGGCATGTCTTAGGCACTAAGTGCTTTGGTGGCTGTCCTTTGCTGGCCAGTGCCCCTTCTCTGTTCCCCATTTCCCTTCCTTTCTTCCACTCCCCTCTTCTATTTTCTCCCTCAAATTCTTCCCGCTTTCCTTCCGTTCCTTTTCTCCTTTTTTGTCTTCCAGACTCTTCCCTGCCCCCACACTGGTCTCCCTGCCCCCATCTTTCTCCTCTGCTGTCCTTTTGTCTCTCCTCTTCCTTTCACACTCCTTGCTTCTGGGAGTGGGGGAACTGAGGGGGGGACCCTCCCTGCTCCTCCTCCTCAGCCTGTACCCCCTCCCCTCTGTTCTCTCTCCACAGCACTGATCCTTGCTTTTCCAGCCCTCAGTGCTGTTTATATTCCATCTGTGTTGTTGCTGCCATCTCTGGCTGTGCTTCCTCCTCTCCTTTTTTTTTTTTTAATCTCCAGCCCGTGTTTGTCTTGGGTTGGCCAAGTTTGGCCTCTGGCCCCAGACAGTCTCGGCTGCTTCTCTGAGCCCTTGCCCTGCCCCCTCCAATGTCCTGCCCTCTCGCTCACAAAGCAGCTGCTCTGAGAACTACTAAGTGTGAGGCAGCTTTGGAAGGTTTTCTAAGTATAGATAAGAAAAACGAATGGGATAGGCTTTCCTGGCCGCATGCCAGAGTCATGTTAGGCCACCAATCAGAAGATTATCAAGAATTAGTGCTCCTTTTAAATGAAGCATTTAGAAATCGTTGGCATCATTGTTGTGATGGAGGGTACGGAATAATCTGTGTCAGTGGGACAACTGCATGTGGCTTGGCATTTGTCCTGTGAAGTCAAACATGTCGGAGGCTGACATTCTTATATGGAGGTGACATTAAACAAACAAGGTGGTGGGGAACTCTTTAAATCACCTGCAATATTGTGAGCAGTCAATCAATAGCTCTGACAAGCTGGGGCCACACACTTGCTGTGACCACTGGGTTTTGCTTCTCATAGAAACACTCTTGACAGGAACTGTGCTGCTAAATTTGGGGCACAATGTTTGTCTCCCTACTTTGACTTTCCCCTACTACTAGTGAATTTTCAAAGAAGTGACCCTTTAAAAGACCCAGGCTGAAGACTATTTCTACGTACTGCTGAGTATGTGAAATTACTTGGAAATATCAGATTGTTGACCAATATTTTTTGTTTTCTTGGGTGGGTGTCAGAGGCATTAACTCACACATAGTGTAGCCCACTCGATTTAAATTCTTATTTATAAAAGTAAAGGCAGGATCTGGAGCCTAAGCAAGGCTGGCTCCCAAAGGAAAACTGTGAGGCTGTCAGTTCCTTGACCGAGACACAAGGTCGACCGTGCTTTGTTCCACAGCAAGTGATAGCGCTTCAAATGCAAGTGCTCCTGGGAGAGAGGGTAGGGCTTGGGCTTCAATTCATGCTAAGTTATAAGTCGCTAATATTAGAAAGTTATTCTTAGTCAGGTTTTAGTTGAGGGAGGAAGACCTGCTTGAGGGCTCTGGTTGATCAAGTATGCAGAGGGATGTGGGGGAAGAGAGTGTCATGTTGTAGACAGTGTGGACAGAAACTGGCAAAGAACTAGGGTCCTCTCTGGTGGGACTAGAGGCCCAGGAAAACCACAGAAGCAGTTCCCCAACATGTAGCCAGGTGTGGTGAGTAGCACCCTGTTTTCATCATTGAAACTGACAACATAAACCTTAGATGCAGCAGCGGGGGAGGTGTTGATGAGGAACCAGAACAACTGGAGGGGCAGGGGAAGGATGTTGTGTGTCACAGACAGGAAGCCAGAGACCAGCAGGGAGAGTGACAGTAGAACAAACACTTTAGAGTGGACAGCAGTGAGACAAATGTTTTGTGGGGCAGGTGATGTTCACTCAAAGTATTTCAAGGTCAGCAGGAGTCTTAGAAGGCATCTCTCCACTTGAATATCCCTGGCAAAGAACAATTCACAACTTCTGAAAACTTGTTTTAATTCCAGAGAGCTCTAAAGGTAGGATCTACCTTTGTAATTAATCTCAAAAGGTTTTAGGACTCTCAGTGTTATGAAGAGTAAATCTGTCTGAGTCTGCTTGTGCTGCCATAACAAAATACCCAAGACTGAACAATTTATAAACAATAGAAATTTATTTCTCACTGTTCTGGAGACTGCAAAGTCTAAGATTAAGGCACCAGCATTCAGTGTCTGGTGAAGGTCTTCTTGCTGAAGAAGAGCAGAAGAGAGCAAACCCATTTCTTCAAGCCCTTTTATAAGGGCCCTAATCCCATCTATCAGGGCTCCACCCTCATCATTTAATCACTTATTAAAGGCTCTACCTCTCAGCACTATCACATTGGCCATTAAGTTTCAACACATTAATTCTGAGGGACATACTCAGATCCTAGCAAAATCGAACTCCTCTTTCATCTGAAAGCTTTTCACATATTTGAAAAACATGTGTTCCCCTTTTCAGCATAAATTATATCAGTGTCACCAACTGCTCTTTATATTCTGTGGCCTTGTGACCCTCCACAGTTCCCACTGCCCTCTAGTTTGTCAATGTCCTTCATCAAATGTGACTCTTAGAACTGCACACAGTTCTTGTTTCAGTGCTGTTTAACAAACAACCACAAAAATCTCAGGGGAGTGCAACAGTAAGCATTTATTTAGTTCATTGGTCCCTGGATCAGCTGGGGACCAGCTCCTCTAGGGTGTCTAATTGACTGGGAAATTCTGCTGATCCTGACTGGACTTGCTTACATTTCTGGGGTCAGCTGATCTAGTAGACTAGGCTTGGCTAGGGCTGTTTAGTCTGCATCATGTGTCTGTCATCCCTTCCTGGGACCAGTGGGCTTACCCAAGAATATGCTCATGAAGATGGCAGATGCATAAAAGAGCAAGCCCAATTGTACAAATACTTTTCCAAACTTTGGCCATGTCAAGCCTGCTAAGAAAACAAGTCACATGGCCAAACCTAAAGCCAAGGGGGAAGGGGAAGTCTGACTCTTTTGTGGGAAAAACTTTAAAGTGACATGGCAGAGGGCATGGAGAATGGGCATGGGGCTTAAGAAATGTAGATTTGATTTGAGCAGATCAAAGGAGAGCTAGATTATTCTCTTTCTTTCTGGATGGTATGTTTCTTTCAATTCAGCCTAAGATTTAATGACCTTTTTAAATTGCCATACTAATGGCTTTCAGTGACTTTGCTGTCAAGCAGAAACTGAAGTTTTTTACATTTGCTTGCTAAGCTCTGGACCTGTGTCATTGACCTCTTGGAGCCAAATGCGACATTACCTTTATTCCTATTAATGGAATTGGGGCCCCAAATATTCAAGTAAGACAGAATTAATACCCCCTTCTTCATATCTCAAATTATCTGCAACTTCTCTGTTTTTTATCTTTGAAATTATATTTCATCATGATGTCCTCAGGACTCTAATTGGTGTCAATGATAATGTTGAATTGACTTGATGAAGATACAGTCCCATGTCCCACTGTCAGAGACTGTCCTCTGGGTTGCCAAGGGTCCATTCTGCATTCCTTGGGTCTGGTGCATCAAACATTAGAAATGCATCCCATTTAATCATCATCCAGTCTCTATTTCTCCATCAAGTCCCCAGGGATGTGAAGAGACTTTGTGGCATACTCGTTATGATTACATAAAGGACAGGTAGGATTTAGAAAGGAAATGAGACAGTGCCATTCAACAATGAGGGAGTACTCTGAGCAAGGTCTCCAGAAGGGATGAGTATGGGTGTACAGGTGGGTACAGAGTCTTCAGATAGGCACAAGAAAGCTCATGATAGGGAGCCATGGAAGATGAGGCCAGGAAGGGAAGTTGGTTCATGTTATGCAGCATATTGCATACCTGGATAAAGATTTTGGAACTTTTCCAATAAGTATGGATTTTCCAAAACTTACACAGAGTACAATGGCTCTTTAGAGGTTCCTGAGGGGTGGCCTTGCCTTGGGGACTGTGGCAAAGACAACTTGACCCCAGCATCTGTTCTTTTCTTTCTCAGTTATAGTATTGATTTTTAGTAGGGCACATGGATCCCCAGAAAAAGAGACTACATTTCCCAGCTTCCCTTCCATCAAGGCATGGCCATGTTTTAGCCAATAGAGTTTAAGTAGAAGTTGACATAACTTCCAGGGATGAAGTACAAACTTCTTTATCTTGTTCAGCTGGCTGTATGCAGATCTTTGATCCTGAAGTGATATTGGAAACCATTCATGGCTGTGTAATAAATGGAGTGCCATATCAATCATGCAATAATTATTACAGATTTGTTTAATGTTAGCAATAAATAAAATTCAATCTATGTATTACGATGGATTTCTCTTACAGCCAATCCAATCCTAAGCAAACAGAGGGATAGGAAACCAAGTGCAGAGATTCTTGTTTATCTTTTTGATCTGTTGGGGTTTTGCTAAGAAGAAAGGACTATAGTGCTGGGCAATGGAGATCTGCAGATGGTTTCTGAAGTGGGGAGGGGCACGGTAGCAACTGTGCTTAACAACAACAACAACAAATTTGGCCAAGATGTGCAAAGGAGATCCGGTGGTGGTATGAGACCAGTTGGCTCCTGACTGTCTCTGTGCATGCTCTAAGGCAGCCATGATGTGGTGATTGAGAACCATGGATATCCCCTCCACCAACAAACCAGTTACACTTGTACTTACACGTGCCCACGTGGAGTTGCACCACACTGATCCCTTTTCCTGAGTCACGTCTATGCTCTGGCCACCTGGCCTCCATGGTCCTGTTGGATAGGTTATTACCCCCATTTACAAGATGCATAAGTCAGCCTGGAGTAGAAGAATACTGTCCACATGAGCTTGTCTTATTGAAGCAATGGCCAAACATACCCAATATGTTATTAATCAGAATTGCTTTTATTTTCATTGCTTATAATCACAATTACAGTTAGTAAATACCTGTTTATCCCCCAGGAATGAAGAAATGGCCCCTCTCCCATATCTAATAGTAGATGGGGTAGGGAGGGAATTAAGGAATGAAGAGGTTATGGTATAAATTTCATAATCATTGAGTGTGATATTTAATATTTTTTGTTTTTATGAAATTGAACTGAAATTAGCCTAGTGTTGGCTCCAGTTTATCAATTGTAGAAAAGTTGACCTACTTCTCCATATAAACTGAGTCACTTAGAGATTTTTTTTTTTAAACTCAAAAAAAAAAAAAAAAACCCCTCCATCAGTTTAGGGTTCTGCCCCGAACTTCCAGTCTTCTAAGCTCTGTTGGGCTGACTGTTGTCCTGGCATGGGAGCGAGGCCTCTGGTAGAAAGCTGGTTTCTGTCCTGCTCTGGTTGGTTGGTGAGGGTGTAGCCTCTGTGGGTGTTCAATTAGTACCAGCTTCACTGCTTGTTCATGGAAAACATCTGTATCCTTTTTGCACCGAGCTGGCAGGGTACATGCAATCACCCACAGTTTCCTTGCCTGGCTGTGGAACTTCTCCATGACTTCCTGACTGCCCCTCAGCTATGCTGGGCCAAACTGAGCTGTGAGCAGCTCTCTGAGATTGTTCTGATTTCCACGCTTACAACATCTCCTACCAACACACGCAATCTACCCCTTGGGCAACGTCTTGGTTAAACCTATTGTATCTCTGAAAAGCACCTCTGCTCTGGGGTTCCCCCAAACTCATCTGCTCTTTCTTCTGGCATTCATCTTGTCCCAGCGCCAGGGATCAGCAAGGTTGGGTTGGGGATGAGCTAGGGGCCCCTTCTGATGGGGGTCCCATCATCCAAGTTCAAATCTCCTCCCTTCCAATTTTCTCCTCTTGGTGGCTAGCCTAACCTTGGTTTGCTTTGAGGCAGGAACATGCCTTCTTTTTGCTCTGCTGTTTGCAGCTACAGTGTCTGTTTCAAGCCCCTTAGCTTCTTATTCTCTTGTCACACAGAAACCTTTACTCTCTCAAGTGCTCTATGCTGGTCATAGAAAGTCTTGACTTTCAAACTTTGGCTTCTACTCAGTTTTCTAAAACTCTTTGAGGAAACTCAAATGGCTTCTTTGTCTCAGGCTGTGTTCTCACCCCTCCTACGTGCATACACATCATGAATGCCACTGACATCATTCACTAAAGGCTTGTACAGGCAAGAGGAAAAATGTAGGCAAGAAAACCCTGTTATTATTTCAAAATATTATACATCACATTCTTTTTTCTTCTAATTATTAATCAAATTACCAAGCCTCAAAAGAAAGTGGCTGTGGGTGCTGTTTCTAGGTAGTCTTTGTGCACTTATTCCTTTTCTTTGTGGGAGAATCTGCTAGAACATCCCAGTGCTTTGCTGCCTTTCCTGTTTCTAATGAGTGCATCATCCATGATTGTTAGCATAAACTGGAGCACAACTTGTAGCCAGAACTCTGGTTCCACACTGTACCAGAGTTATACTCTGCATAACAGACTGTGTTCTTATTCCTACTTCTCCTAGAAGACTTCATGCATTCCAAATATTTAGAGTGAGGGTGGGATTTTGGTTAATTTGATTTTCTGTTTAAAATGAGATCCTGCCTTCCTCCGCACCTACCCCCATGGCAAAATATATGTGGTAGGCTGCAAAAATGACCACAAATTCTCCACCTCCCATCAAGAAGTGGAAATGCTTTCTCCACTCCTTGAGTCTGACCTTGGTCATGTGATTTGCTTTGGCCGATGGGATCTAAGCAAATGTGACACAAGTAGAGGCTTACAAACTGCTATGCACTGTGGTTTGCCCTCTCACGCTCTGCATTATTCCATTTTGCATTGCTATAAAGTAATACCCAGGGCTGGTAATTTATAAAGAAAAGAGATTTATTTAGCTCACAGTTCTGCAGGCTGTACAAGCATGGTATCAGCTTCTGCTTGGCTTCTGGTGAGGCCTCAGGAAGCTTTTACTCATGGTGGAAGGCAAAGGGGGAGTATGTGTGTCACATGGTGAGAGAGGGAGCAAGAGAGAGAATAGGGAAGTCCCACACTTTTTTTAACAACCAGATTTCATGGTAACTTATTACCATGGGAAGGGCACAAGCCATTCACGAGGGATCTGCCTCCATGACCGAAATATCTCATACTAGGCCCTACGTCCAACATTGGAGATCACATTTCAGCATAAGATTTGGAGGGGACAAACATCCAAACTATATCGCACTCCCAGGGGCCCTGTGGCCACCACCATGTGAGTGAGTCCTGGGCTTGTTTGCTGGATTATGGGACATCTATAGCCTAGTCACTCGTGTGACCTCAGCTGACTTGGCAGCTGACCACAGATGATTAAGTGAGCCTACCTGTGACCAGCAGAACAACCCAGCTGAGCCCAGCCCATATTGCTACTCCACTGATTCTTGAGCTAAATAAGCTGCTATTATTTTAAGCTACTGACTTATGGGGTAGTTTGTTGTGCAGAAAAAGCTAACCATTATAAGATGCTAAACATAATGGAATGTTTGGTGAATTGGCATTTTGTATCCTCAGGATTATAGACTGGACATCAGTTCTGTCCATATCGAACTATAAATTTAAAAGACAGAGGCTGGATTTATATCAAGTCCAGGATATACCTAAATTCTTCTTTTAAAAAGTTAGCCAGTATACTGTTGTGTTAAAATGCAAATGCCAGAATAATGTGCTAAGTATAATGCCATTAGATGAGCTAAATTTATGCTGTGCATATATACTTGTATACACATGGAAAATTCTAGAAGAACACTGAAGAAGCTGTTAATAGAGGATACCTCTGGGCCTGGGACTGGGGTGGGATAGGGGTAGGAAAAACATTTTTGTTGTTTATATCAAATTTGAAATTTTCATCATGATTACATGTTAATTTTATAATTAAAAAATACTAAAATTAAAAGAAATAAAGCCTATCACCAAATAATCTAAGAGTATCAGGTTAGTTCAAGGAGTTGTGCTGCTTATTTCATTTGTATTTTTTAAATTAAAAGCTTAGTGTCCAAAATACATCCTGATTACTGCAGGATTTTATCAGCGTAGGCACCAGTGAATTGAGTTTTTACTCTGGTAAGCATTTGCTGCATGTCAAAAATACTGGCTTTAAAGAAAGAAAATGCTTATTTATTTAGTTTTATATTAATTTCCCACCTACTTCCGAGAAATATTTGAAACTCTTAATGTAATGCATTAATTAAACAGTGCTAGGGCAGAATTTCTAGCCAAGTAAAAGAACTTGTATTACCATAGTGCTACATTTGCAAATTGGAAAAATAAAAGGACAGAAAATCTGACTTCATTGAGCACTCCTAGCTCAGACCCACTGAACAGAATTTGAATCAAGACTAGGATAAGGGTGTATGAACTGAGAGATTAGGATCTTTAACTAGAATGAAAAAGACCCAGGCCCTGGATAGTTGGCTTTTAGCAGCAATTCACAGACATGTGGCTACCAGGGCCTGAGAAGCTAGATCGTGGGCTGCAGAGAGTTGTGGCTTTGCTTTTGAGTCCCAGGACCTGTCAAACCAATGCAGCAAAGAGCCTGCAGGAAACTCTCTTGACTCCAGGCTCAGATGGCCCTCTCTCGTTCTCCCGGGGTCTGATTAACCACAGGATCATGCGGCATCTAAAGATTGTGTCATCAGCCTGCCTGTCCCACACTTGCTGCATAGAGGCTGCAGAAGTTGACCCTCAGTTCAGGCTGTGGAAAAATTCCAGGATCAGGTTTCATGGTGGATTTCCCACATAAGATGCATAATGTGGTGAGAACCTTGGCCTAAAGCATTGTAGTGGGCTGGGAGTATTGAGGCAACACTTCTCAGAAGGACAGAGAAGAATTTACATTGCAGTGAGATGTGTTGATCTGAGCCAAAGGGCAATGGAACAGGTGAGGGTGAGGGAGAAACGCTTTGTAGAATTCAAGAAAGGGATTAAAAAGGGCATCATGAACAGTCCTATTGCTTTAGAAACCCATATACCTGTGTACAGTGTATAAACACAAAATAAATTTAAGATGTCAACAGAAGACCTCATCGCTTTTGGTTGGATGGAACATAGGCCTGCTTACATTGGCTCAATTAAAGAGACTTTTATTAAATAGGCATGGGACAAAGAACAGTGGTTTGAGAACTGGCATTGCAAACAAGATGATGGGATCCAAGGCTGCCAACCTCTTTTTCTTCTTCTTGGAGTCACATGTTCTCTTATTTCTAATTTTCCTTGCTTATCCTCCCTATTCTTGTCTGTGCCATTGCAGGTGGATTTGTTTGTTCATTCATTAGCATTCATGTAGTTTAAACAGACTGCTCCATCCCAGTTTGGTGGAGCTTCTCAATTCAAGCAATCATATTATATGATCATGGTTTCTGTGTCTCTTGGTGCTATGGTCTGAATGTATCCCCCAAATTCATATGTTGAAACTCAATCGGCAATGTGATGTTTGTAAGAAGTGGGGCCTTTAAGAAGTGATTAGGTCATGAAGGCCCCATTAAGTCATAATATCATAGATGGGATTAGGGACCTTATAAAAGGGCTTGAAGGAGTGGGTCCATTCCATTTCAGCTCTTCTGCCATGTGAGGACACATCATTCATCCCCTTCTGCCTTTTTTGCCTTTTGCCATGTGAAGATGCAGCAATAAGGTGCCATCTTGGAATCAGAGAACAGCCCTCACAGACACCAAATCTGCCAGTGTCTTGATCTTGGACTTCCCAGCCTCTATAACTGTGAGAAAATAAATTTCTGTTCTTTGTAAATCACCCAGTCTTGGGTATTTTGTTATAACGGCACAAACAAACTAAGGAACTTGGTTCAAATTTTCAGACTCTGACATAAGTGTGTGTTTCCCTCAGCCAGGAGATTCATGCTTAGTTGCAGCAGATGTCCCTACACCTCTTTGCCTGAAGCCTTCTCTGGTCTCTGTTGTGTCCAGATAGATGGGGCTAGCTAGAAGTATTGGGTATGAATGCCCAGGGACTGACAAGAGTTAGTGTCTAAACACCCTATCCTTTTGCCCCTTTACCCCAATTCTTTTGCTCCTTTGCCCAAGGCTTGTCTTCTACATTATTCTCCAGCAACACGGAGCTCCAGTTGCCTAGAGTGGTAACTTGCTTGACAATACACCCTGTATTGGTTGCCTTCCGTCTCGCATTTCTTCACTCCACTATTGGTGCATCTTAGAATCACCTCCTAAATAAACTACTTGCATAAGAATCCTTGCCTCAGAGTCTGCTTCTGGGGGAATCCAAGCTGAAATACTAGTCCAATTAACTATGGCCAAAGTCACTTGAGCCGAAGGGATATCTTCAGAAAGGGGCTGTAGGTCAAGTAGACATAGAAAGGTTGACCTTGTTAAAAAAAATAAGAAGGGAGGTGAAGCATCTGCACATGATAAAAAGATTTACACCCACATGGAAATCCATAGTCCTGAGGGCAGGGCTGTGTTGGGAATCATGTGGGTGGAGATCAAAGGCAAGGGGAACAGAAGTCATATTGTTGGAGAAGCATATTTCAGGTTTCTGGACCAGATGGGGGAAACTGATGATAGTTCCTGACTACAACCACACACCTGGCCCAGAGGCAAGAGACCTACTGATGAGGGTGCCACCAACTGGATGGTTGCTCAGACTTCCCACCAGCTGTGAGCAGAGCATCTAAACAAACTCTTGGCTTGCCTTGCCTTGCTGACACTCTCACCTCCTATAAGGTAGAGGAGCGGCCAGTGAAGAATTGCTACTTTTGAATTAAATCAAACCAAGAAGCGGGAACTATTCTGGACCTTGGGTGAAAGTGAGTTCATCGTCTCAGAAGAGGGTCATGAAGAGTAGGCTGGTCAGACTTCAAAAGTCTTGAAACAGTGGTTCTCAGGCTTGGGTGTGGAAGAGTTTATATATGTGAACAAAGGCAGATACAGATCCACCTGCGGCTCTGCCTCCGAGACTGATTGGGTATATTGTGAGTGGGGCCAGGAATTTTAGGTGTTCTTAATGCAGGGGGTTCCCAGAAGGCATTCTGAGGAATAGTGCTTTAGAAAAAACAGAAGTAGGAACTCACAGCTTGAGACATTAAAGAGACCATCCAGAAGGCTGGAAGAACTCAAAAAAAAATTTCCAAGTCAGCCACCACAAAGGAGCCCAAGGAGGAAGACAAGATGAATCTGATGAAGAGCTACCTCTACACAGGGAGCCCTGATGAACACGATTAAAAAAAAAATCATGCAGAAGAGCTGGCAGATAGCCAACCAAGAACAGAAAACAGTTGCAAAGAACACTAACAGCGGTGCCAGGAAGGCTCAGGGGTGAACTGAACCTTAAACAATGTCAGGGCATCAAAAAGGGATTTTTGCATTAAATTCTGAGTAGGAGGGTAAACACACAAGGCATCTGCTCACTGCTTGTGGGTCCAATGAGGTAACATTCACAGACAACAGAGGAAGTGTCTCTCAACCCTGTTTTGTATTGGCCTTCTGAGAATTACAGTAACCATTATTAGACACCTCTCTGTGCACATATTATCTCATTTAATCTTCACAACCCTCTGCAAGGCAAGCATTCCTTATACTAGTCAGCTGTCTTCCATTTGCAAGTGGGAGAAATCCAGCTCAAACTAACTTAGAGAATTGATTAAGGCAGGTCATATAAACTAGAAAAAAAAAAAAAAAGAAAAAAAAATAGAACAAAAAGAGAATTGATTGGCTCCTGTACCTAGGAAGGAAAGTGATGGGGCTGGTCATAGGCATGATTAGGTCTAGAGGGGCAGATACTTTCTCTCACTTTATCTCCCCTTAGGGTGAGCCTCCCTTTCCTCTGCAGACAGACCTCCAGCATGTGGTGGGGAACACAGCCAAAGCCAGTGTCTGCTTGACATCTCTCCAGCTCCATGGCCCTTAGGCAATGGGCCTTCCCTGCTAGTTCCAGTCAGAACAATCCTGGACCCAGCATGGTGGCTCATGCCTGTAATCCCAGCACTTTGGGAGGCTGAGGTGGGCAGATCACTGAAGGTCAGGAGTTTGAGACCAGCCTGGCAAACATGGTGAAACTCCATTGCTACTAAAAACATAAAAATTAGCCAGGCGTGGTGGCACGTGCCTGTAATCTTAGCTACTTGGGGGGCTGAGTCAGGGAAATCACTTGATCGTGGGAGGCAGAGGTTGCACTGAGCCAAGATTGTGCCACTGCACTCCAGCCTGGGTGACAGAGCGAGATTCAGCCTGGGTGACAGAGTGAGATTCTGTCTCAAGGGAAAAAAAAAAAAAAAAAAAGAACAATTCTGAAGAAGGTCTCCGGTTGGCCTCCTTGGGTCACAGTCTTATTCCTGAGGTATCAGGTGAATGGAATACTCTGGCTAGGTCTGTGTCATTCGCCTCATAGCTGAGCAAGGAGTAAGGGAGGTCTGTTATTAGAACAAGGGGGTTATATTTGGAGACCACTGGTTAACTCAAAAGAATAACTACCACAGTCTCATTCCCATTCCCATTTTACAGATGTGGACGCTGAGACTGAGAGAAATCAATGAAGTTGCCCAGGTGATATACACATAATGTATTGTGGAGCCAGAACTCAATGCCGGCACTGTTGCTTCTGCTAAACAGAGATGTCTTTCATCCATCTGTGCAAGACTGGAGATAGAACAGAGATCAGAACCTGTTTTCTGGAAGGGTGTATGGAAGAACTCACTGATGCCTCAGGCTCCCTTTAGCAGGCTGGTGTCCCCATCCCCTGTTCGCTGTGAGTGTCAGCTGTCGATGAATCATAGCTGCTCCGTTCTCCTGACAATTGCCCTCAGTTGGATGAGAGTACCCACTGGGAAATGTTTGGGAGATTACCACCCTCTTTGCCACACAGTGGTCAGTAGTCTACAGATAACTGAGAGGGAGGCAGAGAAACCCACTTCCTTGCCAGAGGGTGTGTAAGCCTGTGGTACCTTCACATTCTAGAGCTCCCCACAGGACCAAGCCAAGGTGAGACTTCAGCTGAACCACATCTCTATTTCTCCTCTTCTCTCCTGACTCCTTTCTTCCTCTGAAGGTTCCTTCTGAGAGCACTTGCTTATTCATTCACTTGCATAGGAATCCCTGTCTCAGCTTCTGCTTCAAGGGAGCCTGACCTAAGACAGGTGTTTTGGATCACAAACTAGTTGTCAATTCACGGGCGCAAGGGAAGGAGCAGGAACCACACTGTGGAGCCATACGTCTTCAGGAAGCCGGGTGCATTTGCTTATGCTTATAATACCAGCACTTGGGGAGGCCAAGGTGCGAGGATTGCTTGAGGCCAGGACTTCACCACCAGCCAGGGCAACAGAGTGAGACCCCATTTCTATTTAATAAATAAATAAAATACAATACAAATAAATCAGGAAAGCAGGGATGCTCAGAGAAAGCGGGCAGTGGTGGGGGAAGAGGAAATGGGAGGCTAGAGGCATTGATTTTATTTTTAAAACTATGGTAAAATATACATAAAATTGATTATGTAAACCTTTTGAAGTGTACAGTTCAGTAGCATTAACTACATACATGTTGTTGTGTGGCCATCACCACCATCCAGCTCCAGAGCTTTTTCATCTTGCAAAACGAAAACTCTGTACCCATTAAGCATTAACTCCCCATTCCCCTCTCCCCACAGACCCCAGCAAGCACCACTCTACTGTCTCTAAATTTGACTACTCTAGGAATGTCAGATAAATGTCTTCAGTGTTTGTCTTTTTGTGTCTAGCTTCTTTCACTTAGCATAATGTCTTCAATGTCCATCCATATTATTCTCTTTTAAGGCTAATATTCCATTGTATGGGTATACCACATTTTTAAAATTCATTCATCTGTCGATACACACTTTGAATGCTTCTACCTTTTTCTATTGCTAATAATGTTGCTATGAATGTGGTTGTACTAATATCTGTTTGCGCCCCTACCTTCAGTTCTTTTTGGTATATGCCCAGAAGCAGAATTGCTGGATCATATAGTAAATCTATGTTTAATTTTTTGAGGAACCATCATACTGTTTCCATAGTGGCTGTACCATTTTACGTTCTCACTAGCAGTGCACAAGCGTTCCGATTTTTCCATATCCTCCCAACACACGTTATTTTCTGTTTTTTGGATAATAGTTATCCTATTGGGTGTGAAGTGGAAGCATTTTTGGAGGCAGAAGGCTGAGAAGCTATTTCCATATCTCTGCAGTGGCTACTGGGATGGCCTGGTGGGGTCACCCATTGTCACTAAAAGCAGCCTGATGATAGCCAGGATCACGGCCCCTGGGCCCATCTCTGTCTTCTCTGTGGCTATCAACACTGCAGGGGTGAGGCGCTTCATTGTCTCCACCATTTACATTTTCTTTGCTATTTCTCTAAATCTTTTTGCCCGTGGGTGCAGACAGAACCCCACTGGGTGGAGGAGGAGGACAATTTTAGTGACAGATTGTTCAGTCCTCAGCTGCAGCTCTGCTTTCTGGCACTGGGCCAGGTTCTGCTTATCATTTTCTCTTTCCTAAGCCTGATTCTCTTCAGGAGGCACCATGGCACCTGGGATTGAGTCTCCAGCCACCTGGGCCTGCTTGGGCAGGGGGACCCCAGTGTGGACTCAGCCAACCTCTGTGAGATCCCCTTTCCCCTGCTGTCCTTGGTCTTAGTTTGGGCTCCCCTAAGAACAGACCTAAGGATTTTAGTGCAAGTAATTCATTTGGGAGGTGAGCCCAGAAAGTACAGTGAGAGAGAAGTGAGACAAGAAAGGAAGGAAAGCCAACAAAGGGTGCTTTAAGTGGGTTTCCAATGCGGGCACTAAGGCTCAATCTTTCAAGGGACCTTCTTAGGGAGACAGGTCCTCAAAACTGTCTCTCACTGAGGATGAGGAAGCTGAGGCATTTCTCCACCAACCCATGGCCTTCATTGTTTGTGGGCTGTTCTGGAAGAGTGTAATCTCACTGGCACTTCTAGGTTGCCCCAGACATCGTCTGAACATGCCACTGCAGCCAGAGAGAGCTCCAGAAATGCAAATTAAAATCACTCTGTGATAGCACCTCACACCTGTTAGATTGGCTGTTATCAAAAGATGAAAGATATCAAATATTGGTGGGGATGTGGAGAAAAGGAAACCCACATGCACTGTTGGTGGGAATGTAAATTAGTATAGCCATTATGTAAAACAGTATGGAGATTCCTCAAAAAACTAAAATAGAACTACCATATGATCCAGCAATCCCACTGCTGGGTGTATACCCAAAGGAAATCAGTATGTGGAAGAGAGATCTGTATCCCCATGTTTGTTGCAGTATTGTTCATAATAGCCAAAATATGGAATCAACGTAAGTGTCCATCAATGGATGAAGGGATAAAGAAAATGTACTACATATACACTATGAAATACTATGTAGCCTTAAAAAAACAGGAAATGCTATCATTTGTGACAACATGAATGAACCTGGAGGACATTATGCTAAGTAAAACAAGCCAGGAATAGAGACAAATGCCATATAATCTCACTTATATGTGGAATCTAAAAAAGTCAAACTTGGCAGAGTGTAGTGGCACATGCTTTTAATCCCAGCATTTTGAGAGGCTGAGGTGGGCAGATCACTTGAGCTCAGGAGTTGGAGACCAGTCTGGGCAACATGGCAAAACCCCGTCGCTACTAAAAAGTACAAAAATTAGCCAAGTGTGGCGGTGCATGCCTGCAGTCCCAGCTACTCGGGAGGCTGAGGTGGGAGGATCATTTGAGTGCAGGATGTGGAGGCTGCAGTGAGCCAAGATCACACCACTGCACTCCAGCTTAAAAAAAAAAACCTCAAACTCATAGAAGCATAGAAGCAGAGAGTAGAATGGTGGTTACCAGAGGCTGGGGAGGGGGCTGGGGAAAGGGGAGATGTTAATCAATGGGTACACAGTTCAGTTAAACATGAGGAATAAGTTCTGGTGATATATTGCACAATACAGTGTGACACTTAAAATAATTTATTGCATATTTCAAAATCACTAAAAGAGAAGATTTTAAATGTTCTCACCACAAAGAAATGATAAATATTTGAGGTGATGGTTAGACTAATTAGCCTGATTTAATCATTCCATGATGTAAACATGTATCCAAGTATCCAAACATCACATTGTGACTCATGAATATATACAATTATTATTTGTCAATTAAAAATAAAGTAAAACTCAAAGACAAAGAGAACTCTCAGGCAGAGGGATAGAAAACACAGCTAGAGTGTGACACTTGGGTAGGGTGAGAGGCTATAGGTGAGGCACTGACAGCACTTGCTGCCTTGTCCTTGGTGTTAGAGGTTGTTCATGGCAACCTGGAAGAAGGTGGTGAGGTCAGGATGGAGGGTGTGGTCCTACATTTGCACTTGATGGACACTTTCAGACTCCTATTTAGTTTAGAGTAACATTTATGAGTCCCTACTTCATATGCAACATCATATTTTATCTTCATGATAACACCATGAAAGAAGAAGTTTTCTATGTTTTGAATATCTGTGCTTTCCAGAATTCATGTTGAAACTTAATCTCCAATGCAATAGTATTTAAGAGGTAGAGCCATTAGGAGGTGATTAGGTCATGAGGGCTCTTTCCTCATGAATAAGATTGAGGACCTTATAAAAGAGGCTTTATACAGTGTTAGGTTTTTTTTGTCCTCCCATCCCTCCTGCCACATGAGGACATAGTATTCATACCCTCTGGAGGATGCAGCAAGAAGGCACCATCTTGGAAGCAGAGAGCAGTCCTCACCAGACATTAAATTAGCTGGCGTCTTGAACTTCCCAGGCTCCAAGACTGTAAGAAATAAATTTCTATTATTTATAAATTATCTAGTCTTATGTATTTTGTTATAGCAGAACGGAAGGACTAAGACAAAAACTGGTAACAAGAAGTAGGATGTTGTTCTAACAAATGCCTGAAAATATGGAAGCAGCTTTGGAACTGGGTAATGGATGGAAGCCAGAAGAATTTGAAGGAATAGGCTAGAAAAGCTTATATTGCCACGAATGGTTCGTAAAGGGTGATTCTTATGAGGGTGCAGAATAAGAGGAGAGCTGTAGAAAGAGCCTCAGTTATCTTAGAGATTACTTAAGTGGTCATGAACAGAATGTTGGTAGAAATATGGACAGTAAAGGCCATTCTGATGAGGTCTTAGAAGTGAAGAACATGCTGTGGATTGGAAACTGAAGGAAAGGCCATTTTTGTTACAAAGTGGAAAAAAAAATAGCTGAATTATATTTGTGTCTTAGTGCTTTGTGGAAGGGAGAACTTGAGAATGATGAACGAGGATATTTGCCGAAAGAAATCTCTAAGCAAAGTGCTCAGGGTGCTGCATGGCTTCTCTTGAAGCCTATGGTAAAATGCAAGAATAGAGAAATGAATTACAGATGGAATTTATAATCAAAAGAGAAGCAGAACTTAAAGATTGAAAGAATTCTCAGCTTGGCCGTGTAAAGAATGAAAAGTGTGGTTAGAGAGCACACCAAGAATGTGACCAAGTTACCTGCTGATAAGGAGGTTAGTAGGGATAGGTGCTATTTATCAGACATTGGTAGAATGACCCCAAAGGTATTTTGAAAAACGGTGCTGCCACCCCCATCACAGGCCCAGATTTCCAGCGCCTTGAGGGCAGAATGATTTCAGAAGAGGGGCCCAGGGAATCTGCTGGACCTTGAGGCTGCTTCCCAGGGCTGCTTCAAGATTCTACTCCATGAATTCTGGCACAGTGTTCCTTTCTTTAGGGGGACATTTACCTTGGTGGCTCCAGCAGGCTCAGGTGGGCACCAGTGGTAAACCTGGAGGCATTCACATGGTGCTAACTGCAGGCATACAGAGTGCAGGAGCCATGGAGGCTATCTACACCTAGATTTAATAGATGTCTTGGAGAGCCTTGGGGCCTAGGCAGAGAACTGCCACAGGCGCAGGGCTACCACTGAGAACACTCACTAGGGCAATGCTTAGTGGAGGCACAGGGGTGGGGACTCCCCCAAGACTCATACCTAACTGTAGAGCCACCAGGATGCAACATCAGCCTGGGAAAGCTGCAGGTACCTGCTCCCGTGGCATGGGATGCACCCAACAAAGCCATGGACCCATGAATCCAGTGAGGCCCAGTGAGGCCAGATGGCAGGACATTGAGTCAAAGATTATTCTCCAGCTTTAAGATTTAATGTTGTTTGCTTTGTAGAGTTTTGAACTCATTTGGGACCAGTCACCCCTTTCTTCCTTCCTGTTTCTCCCTTTAGGAAGGGAATATCTATCCTATGCCTGTCCACCATTGTATTTTGGAAGCACATAACTTGTTTGATTTCACAGGCTCACAGCTGGAGAGGAATTTTCTTTAGGATGAATCACATCTTGAGTCTCACTCACATCTAATTTAGATGATATTTAGATGAGACTTTGGACTTAAAGTTGATACTGGAACGAGCTAAGGCTTTTGAAGCTATTGAGATGGAAGGAAGATATTTTGTATGTGAGAAGGACATAAATCTGGGATGGGGGGCCCAGGGATGGGAAGCTATGCTTTGAATGCTTATGTACCTTCAAAATTCATGTTGAAACTTAATCTCTAATGCAGTATTATTATGTGCAATTTTGCAGTTGAGGAGAAGATTGAGAGATGTTAAGAAGCTTCCAAAGGGTGATAGCAGGCCCAGCTCTGCCTGTCTTAGCAAGTCTAGCATTCCACCACATACATGACAAACTCACCCTTACTAGCTATAAAATTCTTCTGGTTGATAGATCCCAGAGCCCACATAGAGATGCACCTGTGTAGAGGGGCAGTGGGAAAGTGTGGCCAAAAGGACACTGCCACGGGGACTGGACCTGACTCACTCACTCTGCATAGTACACTGGCAAGTTATCGTAGCCTTTCTGGTGACCAGTGCTCCCACCTTCAAATGAAGAGCCCAGACCAGGCAATCTCATATCTAAGGCTCCTTCTAGCTCTATGAGTCTATGATTCTATGTTATGTCCAGTATTTAGTGCACACAATTAAAGTGTCATGTGTGGCACAGTCGTGCCAACTTGTGACATGGGGTGGAGCTGGTTGGGCCTCAGGCAGCTGTCTTCGGGGGACATTTACCTTGGTGGCCTGTGTACCACCTACTGTGACTCTCAGCTTTGTAGGCTCAGAAACTAAATGTCATGATGGCCAGGATAAGCCAGCTCTGGATCCAAGTTCACATGAAGGTGCTATAACGAGGAGGAAGGTTATTGTGAGCATTAACAATTATAAACCAGTTGACTGGATGCTTCTGTTGACTGTCCCCTGACCCTGCAGGTGAGTCCCAGTTGTCTGAGGCTTATCTGAGGGTTGTCTGAGGGTTGTGAGATGAACACTCCCTAGTTGTCTGAGGGTTGCGAGGTGGACACTCCCAACTTCTATTTCGGACCTGGTTTCCCTCAGGGTTCAAACAGCAAACAGTGAGTTCAAACTCTCACATTATGATAATCTAAGGAAGACTTATTGCAAAGGTACTGATATGGTTTGGCTGCGTCCCCACCCAGATCTCATCTTGAACTGTAACTCCCACAATTCCTATTTGTCCTGGGAGGAATCCAGTGGGAGGTGATTTAATTATGGGGGTGGGTCTTTCCTGCACTGTTCTCATGATAGTGAATGAATCTCATGAGATCTGATGGCTTTAGGAATGGGAATTTGCCTGCACAAGCTCTCTTCTCTTGTCTGCCACCATGTAAGACGTGCCTTTCACCTTCTGCCATGACTGTGAGGCCTCCCAGTCACATAGAAATGTAAGTCCAATAAATCTCTTTCTTTTGTATATTGCCCAGTCTTAGGTATGTCTTTATCAGCAACATGAAAATGGACTAATACAGTAAATTATTACTGGTAGAGTGGGGTGTTGCTTAAAAGATATCAGAAAATGTGAAAGTGACTTTGGGGTTGGAGCTCTCACGCAGAGTTCCTACTGGGGCACTGCCTAATGGATCTATGAGAAGAGGGCCACTGTCCTTCAGATCCAGAATGGTAGATCCACTGACAGCTTGCACCATGCACCTGGAAAAGCTGCAGACACTCAATGCAAATGAAAGCAGCCAGGAGGGAGGCTATACCCTGCAGAGCCACAAGGTTGCAGCTGCCCAAGACCACGAAAATACACTTCTTGCATCAGTGTGACCCAAATGCAAGACATGGAGTCAAAGATCCTTTTGGAATTTTAAATTTGACTGCCCTGCTGGATTTTGGACTTGCATGGGGCTTTTAGCCCCTTTGTTTTGGCCAATTTCTCCCATT
Source organism: Sapajus apella (assembly GCF_009761245.1). Taxonomy (NCBI): domain Eukaryota; kingdom Metazoa; phylum Chordata; class Mammalia; order Primates; family Cebidae; genus Sapajus; species Sapajus apella. Next base: position 2,325,427 of record NW_022437065.1, on the reverse strand, counting down.
TGGAATGGCTGTATTTACTCAATTCCCGTACTCCCATTGTATCTAGGAAGTAACTAACTTGCTTTTGATTTTACAGGCTCATAGGTGAAAGGGATTTTCCTTGCCTCAGATGAGACATTGGACGGTGGGCTTTTGAGTTAACGCTGAAATGAGTTAAGACTTTGGGAGACTGTTGGGATGGCATGATTGGTTTTGAAATGTGAGGACATGAGATTTGGGAAGGGCCAAGGGTGGAATGATACGGTTTGGCTGTGTCCTATTCAAAATCTCATCTGGAATTGTAACTCCCGCAATTCCCATGTGTCCCACAACCCAGTGGGAGGTGATTGAAATATGGGGGTGGGTCTTTCCAGCGCTGTTCTCATGATAGTGAATAGTCTCATGAGATCTGATGGTTTTAAAAATGGGAATTTGCCTGCACAAACTCTGTTCTCTTGTCTGTTGCCATGTGAGGCATGCCTTTCACCTTCTGCCATGATTGTGAGGCTTCCTAGCCATGTGGAACTGTAAGTCCAGTAAACCTCTTTCTTTTGTAAATTGCTCAGTCTCAGCTATGTCTTTATCAGCAGTGTGGAAACGGACTAATACAGGTACTATTTACAGAGGTGTGTAGGATAGGGAACCACAAAAGATAGCACAGAAACCTGGGGCTGGTAGCATCCCTAAGCACAAAACAATGAGGGGGTAAAGTGGCTAACAGAACCCAAGTATAGAAGAAGAAACCTTAAGGGAGGCAGAGAATGACCTTTGGTGAAGGGTGCAGCCAGCTTGAAGTTCCCTTGTGGGGTGGTGGTGGTGGAGGGGGAGCCAGGGGAAGAAATAAATGAACCGTACTCTCCTTCTTTCCTCTGATTGCCTTCTGGGCTTCCTGTTGGCTGAACTCCAGCAAAGTATGAGGCCAGGTCATCTTATCAGGGCCGGAACAGGTAGAGGAGGAAGGAGAGTGATCCTGGAGGGAAACATGCAAGGTATCCAGCCAGGACCTCCCCAGCCTGACATCTGATGGACACATTCTAATTTCATAACAACTTCTATCAGGCTACTGCCAAGTCTCACTGGCTCAGGAATTCCATCCCTTTAAGGTGACTCTGTTCTGACACATTAAATGTTGATGGCTTAGTTTACTGCTCAGGGGCAAACTTATTTCCCTTATTTTAAATTCTGGAGTGAGGAGTTACCTCCCACAAACTTTTGTGGCCCAAGCAAACAGGATGGAGAGAGAAGACTAAACAATGTACATTTGAAAAGGCCTTGAGGACTTCAAGTACCACATGCTCAGTGAGTCAACAGTGAAATTAAGTGAGGCTGTGAGCATGTTCAAATGGGAAGAAAGGAAGGGAATAATACAGACAGAAAAATTCTATAAGTTAGTATAGCAAAGGATTATCCAGCTGCACAGCATTAACAGAAGTATGTAAGCTAGAACAAGGGAGGTGATAATCTGTCTCTATACTCAACTGGTCACTTTGCAACTGAAGCCCTGGATCTAGGTGTGGAAGACACACCTATTAAGGGGCAATATTTGCTTCTCAGGATCCCTTTCCCATGATTGGCCCTAGTTTTCCCCCACTAAGTTCCTATAGGCACATCTAATTTCTCCTGCACATAACCACAATTGAAGCAGTTGGATATAACTGATGTGCTTGCTGCTGTCTTTCCCCCAATGTAAATATCTCTAGTCCTCTAGTACTTTCCTCAGATACCATGGCTCCAGTAGCCCACACCAATGGCCATATGTGCTCCATGTCTGAAATCTTAGCTTTCTCCACTTCTCCCTCCCTTCTTCTCAAACACCTGTGCTTTGACTGCCTCAACTTAAGGACTCTCTATCTATTTTCTAGTGACTTCTGGCTTCAAATCAAGAAGCCAGAGTCCCATCCTTGACTTTCTGTCCAGCTTCTGTTTCTCTTCATCTGTCTTGTAAAACTCTAATTCTTGATCAGTGTGACTGCTGGACATCTTTATTCGTAAGCCCATGGAGCTGTTGGAGAAAATGAACCACTGTGGCCTGACAACATGACAAATCCATGTTCTCCATCCTCAGCTGGGCCTTAAATGCTTCTTGATATTCTTTCTTTGTGTCCTTAGTTATGTGACTAAGTCCCTGGCTAATAGTCACATGATTGATAGTCTCTGCTACTTTAAGCTTTGACCTCTGTCTTTGGACTCTAACTGGTCATCTTCCATTTTATTTGCTACTGATCTTGCCCCCACTCTTGTTTTCCTTTTTGTTGAAATATAACTACAAACAGTAAAGTGCACAAATCTTAAGTGTCATCTGATGAATATTTACATACATCTGTACTCATCATAAATCACCACCCAAATCAAGATATTGAATGTTCTCATTACCCAGAAACTAAAAGGTTCCCTTGGACCCTCATAGTCAATAACCTGTCCTTCCCAGGTAACCACTATTCTGGCATTTATCACCATAGATGAGTTTTGCTTGTTTTTTAATTTCACATAAATACAGTATATATTGTACATATTTTATATATGTATAAATTTACATATATACACTTATATATATAAATTTCATATGTGGCTTCTTTAAGTCAACATAATATCTATGAGATTCACCTATGTTGTTGCAATTAGTTTGATCTTTGTCATTGTTGTATGCTATTCCATTGCATGAAATAAACCAGAATTTGTAATTTCATTCTTTGATTAAACAGACTTTTGATTTCCAATTTGGAGCTATCATGAGTAAATCTGTCATGAACATTCTGGTGCCTGTCTTGCTGGAATAGGAACTCATTCCTCTTCTAATTTTCTACTTTGATGTGAAAATAAAAGGTCATCAGGTAAGAAACCCCTCTCTTTCTCACTGTCTACTGAGTTGTCTCCTTCTGCCTCTTGTTCTTGCCTCCCTACTTGAAGTCTTAGTGAAGAGATAGCCTCTCATACCAAGACACGTTTCCCAGTCCCTGCCCCCAGAGGCACTTAACCAACTGTCCTCCCACCTGTCCCTCCAATGCATTCTCTCTACAAGGCTTTTCCATCAACTCACCTCCATCTTAAATAAAAAAACAAACCAGACAATACATTACACTCCAGCTACTGTTCGTACCTATCAACAGAGGCAGTTGGCATGCATGGGAATGGCCCCATAGCTTCAGGTGACCTTGCAGGTGGGCTGAAGGGATGAGTTAGTGTCCACAGTATGGGCTGCCCCCATCCCTTCTTCCTTTCTTGAAATTCCTTCTTCTCACAGCCTCTGTGAACCAGTCACTCATGGTTTCCCACTTGCTCTGACTGTTTCTTCTGTACATATTTCTAGACTCCTCTCTTTGAACAACTATCTGCCTAAAAGCCAAACTGGCCCACACCTCAGGCCTTCTAGCTTACTCGCTCTGCCGCACCTTCCGAGGGACCTCACTTGTACTCAGGGCTTTGATTCCTGCTTCTTTGCTACTGACCCTATAATCATGTTTTAGCAGATCTCTCAGTTGCAATCTAAGCCCTTACATCTTATCTGTCCATGTGCCATCTCTGTTTTTAGACGTTTCACAGGCTTCTCAACATGTCCAAGGCTGAACTCAGCAACTGTGACTTCGGTGCCTAGTAAACCTGCTCCTCCTTCATATTTCCTGTCTCTGTGGATGGCACCACCATCCCCTCATGCTCCCAAGCCTGAAACTCGAAACTCATCTGCAGCAGACATTGTTGATTGCCTGACCCAACCCTCATTCCTGATAAGGAACCACATCGTGGAACCATGGGCCACAGTTTAGGCTGATGACTCTAAGCAGAAGTTTGCTGTGAGTTTCTGGGGAAGTTTTCATTCCCGTGATACAGGTGCTGCTCTTTCCTCTTCTTCCTGCTGGAAGGTAGACATGAAGGCAAGAGCAGTAGCAGCCATCTTGTAACCATGAGGGAGGGACCAAGAGAATCACAGAGACTAAGGTGCTGACATTCTTGGATGGATATTTGCCTACTTCCTCCCTTGTTGTTGCATGAGCAAAATGTATCTTACCTGTTTAAGCCACTGTAGTCAGGCTTTTAGATCCACGTAGCCTGTAGCAGATGCACTGCTTGGATTTCCCCTTGTAAGATCGAGGCACTCATTTCTCCAGGTGTTGAGAGTGATGAATGCTGGATGTCATCCAGTCCAAAATATTTCATAATTTCCACAACTTATTCCAAGATTTCACAGCCTGGCTTAGCCTGCTCTTTTCTTGGTGTTAACTTATTTATCTGATTCACTCACTGGGCTATAAGTTTCTGAACAGGGCCATGTATTTTGTGACATTGTTCCTCTGGTACTCGACACAGGAGCTGGGACATAGTCTACTTCTATGCTTCATGTTTCATGATCATTCACTCTCCAGGGTGCTGTCTTCTGAATATGTCCAGTTTGCTAATGACTTTTTTAACGTATGACTTTCAGAACTGAGTGGAATGTGCCAGGAGTGGTCTTGACAAGGGTGGGACTATCGTTTCCCTTTTCATAGACATTTACATCTGACTCTAGCCTACAACAGGATTCTTTTTTTCTCCAGCCACCATCCCCCACTCTTTACTTATACTGAATTTACTGGCCATTACAGCTTCTTTTTCATTCAAGATGTTGCTAAGACACATTTCTCACAGCCTATACCTGAACTTCTGTTTCCTGGATCAAGGGTAGAACTTTATATTCTTCCCTATCAAATGTCACCATCCCCACCAGTCTTGACTGCTAACTTAGTTGGTACTAGAACTGAATATGACTTTTGCATTATTATTTAAACATTTGACTGTAATTTACTATAATTTCTGCAAATCGTCTCAAAACCTTTATACAAGAGGACACAGAGGAAAATAAATGAATGAATAAACAAAAATACCAATGTGACTGACTAGCTGTACTGTAACAGTGTGGGAACATCACTGGAATCCTAGTAGATTATCCAGACTTTTTTTTTTTTTTTAGATATATATTTTATTGCACTTTAGGTTCTGGGGTACATGTAAAGAACATGCAGGATTGTTGTATATGTATATACGTGGCAATGTGGTTTGCTGCCTCTATCCCCATCACCTATATCTGGCATTTCTCCCCATGTTATCCCTCCCCAACTCCTTACCTCGCACTGTCCCTCCCCTAGTTCCACCACCCACATATCTCAGTGTGTGATGCTCCCCTCCCTGTGTCCATGTGTTCTCATTGTTCAACACCCACCTATGAGTGAGAACATGCGGTGTCTGATTTTCTGTTCTTGTGTCAGTTTACTGAGAATGATGGTTTCCAGGTTCATCCATGTCCCTACAAAGGACATGAACTCAACATTTTTTGTGGCTGCATAGTATTCCATGGTGTATATGTGCCACATTTTCCCTGTCCATGTCAATGGGCATTTGGGTTGGTTCCAAGTCTTTGCTATTGTAAACAGTGCTGCAATGAACATTCGTGTGCATGTGTCCTTATAGTAGAACAATTTATAATTCTTTGGATATATACCCAGAAATGGGATTTCTGGGTCAAATGGAATTTCTATTTCTAGGTCCTTGAGGAATCGCCACACTGTCTTCCACAATGGTTGAACTAATTTACACTCCCACTGACAGTGTAAAAGTGTTCCTATTTCTCCACATCCTCTCCAGCATCTGTTGTCTCCAGATTTTTTAATGATCGCCATTCTAACTGGCGTGAGATAGTATCTCAATGTGGTTTTGATTTGCATTTCTCTAATGACCAGTGATGATGAGCACTTTTTCATGTTTGTTGGCCTCATGTATGTCTTCTTTTGTAAAGCGTCTGTTCATATCCTTTACCCATTTTTGAATGGGCTCGTTTGTTTTTTTCTTGTAAATCTGTTTTAGTTCTTTGTAAATTCTGGATATCAGCCCTTTGTCAGACGAGTAGACTGCAAAAATTTTTTCCCATTCTGTTGGTTGCCGATTCACTCTAATGACTGTTTCTTTTGCTGTGCAGAAGCTGTGGAGTTTGATTAGGTCCCATTTGTCTATTTTGGCTTTTGTTGCCAATGCTTTTGGTGTTTTGGTCATGAAGTCCTTTCCTACGCCTATGTCCTGAATGGTTTTGCCTAGATTTTCTTTTAGTGTTTTTATGGTGTTAGGTCTTATGTTTAAGTCTTTAATCCACCTGGAGTTAATTTTGGTGTAAGGTGTCAGGAAGGGGTCCAGTTTCTGCTTTCTGCACATGGCTAGCCAGTTTTCCCAACACTATTTATTAAACAGGTTTTTGCATCTATATTCATCATGGATATTTGCCTGAGATTTTCTTTTCATGCTGAGTCTCTGCCAGCATGAAAAGAATTTGGTGTCAGGATGATGTTGGTCTCATAAAATGATTTGGGGAGGATTCCCTGTTTTTGGATTGTTTGGAATAGTTTTAGAAGGAGTGGTACCAGCTCCTCTTTGTATGTCTGGTAGAATTTGGCTGTGAACCCATCTGGACCTGGGCTTTTTTTTGTTGGTAAGCTATTAATTGCTGCCTCAACTTCAGCCCTTATTATTGGTCTATTCAGGGTTTTGACTTCTTCCTCGTTTAGGCTTGGGAGGGTGTAAGTGTCCGAGAATTTATCCATTTCTTCCAGGTTTACTGGTTTATGTGCATAGAGTTGTTTTTAGTAATCTCTGATGGTGGTTTGTATTTCTGTGGAATCTGGTGATATCTCCTTTATCGTTTTTTATTGCATCTGTTTGATTATTCTCTCTTTTCTTTTTTATTAATGTGGCTAGTGGTCTGCCTATTTTGTTGATCTTTTCAAAAAACCAGCTCCTGGATTTATTGATTTTTTGAAGGGTTTTTTATTTCTCTATCTCCTTCAGTTCTGCTCTGATCTTAGTTATTTCTTGTTGTCTACTAGCTTTTGCGTTTTTTTGATCTTGCTCCTCTAGCTCTTTCAACTTTGATGATAGGGTGTAGATTTTAGATCTTTCCTTGCTTCTCATGTGGGCATTTATTGCTATAAATTTTCCTTTAGACACTGCTTTAAATGTGTCCCAGAGATTCTGGTATGTTGTGTCTTCATTCTCGTTGGTTTCAAAGAACATCTTTATTTCTGCCTTCATTTCATTGTTTATCCAGTCAACATTCAAGAGCAAGTTGTTCAGTTTCCATGAAGTCGTGTGGTTCTGAGTTAGTTTCTGAATTCTGAGTTCTAATTTGATTACACTGTAGTCTGAGAGACTGTTTGTTATGATTTCCATTCTTTTGCATTTGCTGAGGAGTGATTTACTTCCAATTATGTGGTCAATTTTAGAGTAGGTGTGATGTGGTCCTAAGAAGAATGTATATTCTGTAGATTTGGGGTGGAGAGTTCTATAAATGTCTATTAGGTTTGCTTGGTCCAGGTCTGAGTTCAAGTCCTGGATATTCTTATTTATTTTCTGTCTCGTTGATCTGTCTAATATTGACAGTGGAGTGTTAAAGTCTCCCACAATTATTGTGTGGGAGTCTAAGTCTCTTTGTAGGTCATTAAGAACTTGCTTTATGCATCTGGGTGCTCCTGTATTGGGCGCATATATATTTAGGATCATTAGCTCTTCTTGTCGCATTGATCCTTTTACCATTATGTAATGCCCTTTTGATCTTTGTTGGTTTAAAGTCTATTTTATCAGAGACTAGGATTGCAACTCCTGCTTTTTTTTGCTCTCCATTTACTTGGTAGATCTTCCTCCATCCCTTTATTTTGAGCCTATGTGTACCTTTGCATGTGAGATGGGTTTCCTGGATACAGCACACTGATAGGTTTTGACTTTTTATCCAATTTGCCAGTATGTGTCTTTCAACTGGGGCATTTAGCCCATTTACATTTAAGGTTAATATTGTTATGTGTGAATTTGATCCTGCCATTTTGATGCTAGCTGATTGTTTTGCCCATTAGTTGATGCAGTTTCTTCATTGTGTTGATGCTCTTTACCATTTGGTACATTTTTTGGAGTGGCTGGTACTGGTTGTTCCTTTCTATGTTTAGTGTTTCTTTCAGGAGCTCTTGTAAAGCAGGGCTGGTGGTGAGGAAATCTCTGAGCAATTACTTGTTCATAAAGGATTTTATTTCTCCTTTGCTTATGAAGCTTAGTTTGGCTGGATATGAAATTCTAAGTTGAAAGTTCTTTTCTTTAAGGATGTTGAATATTGGCCCCCACTCTCTTTTGGCTTGTAGGGTTTCTGATGAGAGATCCACTGTGAGTCTGATGGGCTTCCCTTTGTGGGTAACCCGGCCTTTCTCTCTGGCTGCCCTTAGCATTTTTTCCTTCATTTCAACCCTGGTGAATCTGACGATTATATGCATTGGGGTTGCTCTTCTTGAGGAATATCTTTGTGGTGTTCTGTGTATTTCCTGGACTTGAATGTTGGCCTGCCTTGCTAGATTGGGGAAGTTCTCCTGGATAATATCCTGAAGAGTGTTTTCCAGCTTGGATTCATTCTCTCTGTCACATTCAGGTACACCTATCAAATGTAGCTGAGGTCTTTTCACATAATCCCATATTTTTTGGAGGCTTTGTTGATTTCTTTTCACTCTTTTTTCTCTAATCTTGCCTTCTCATTTTATTTCATTGAGTTGCTCTTCAATCTCTGATATCCTTTCTTCTGCTTGGTCTATTTGGCTACTGAAGCTTGTGTATGCTTCACAAAGTTCTCATGCTATGTTTTTCAGCTCCATCAATTCATTTATATTCCTCTCTAAGCTGTTTATTCTCGTTAGCATTTCATCAAACCTTTTTTCAAGTTCTTAGTTTCTTTGCATTGGGTTAGAACATGATGTTTTAGCTCAGAGAATTTTGTTATTACCCACCTTCTGAAGCCTGTTTCTGTCAGTTCATCAGATTCATTCTCCATCCAGCCTTGTTCCCTTGCTGGTGAGGAGTTGTGATCCCTTGGAGGAGGAGAGGCATTCTGGTTTTGGGTATTTTCATCCTTTTTGTGCTGGTTTCTTCCCTTCTTTGTGGATTTATCTACCTGTGGTCTTTGTGGTTGGTGACTTTCAGATGGGGTCTCTGAGTGGAAGTCCTTTTTGTTGCTGATGAAGCTATTTCTTTCTGTTTCTTAGTTCTCCTTCCAACAGTCAGGCCCCCCTGCTGTAGGACTGCTGGAGGTCCACTCCAGACCCTGCCTGCCTGGGGATCACCCATCAGGACTGCAGAACAGTAAGGGTTGCTGCCAGTTTCCTCTTCTGTTATCTTTGTCCCAGAAGGATACCCGCCAGATGTCAGACTGAGCTCTCCTTTCTGAAGTGTCTTTTGGGTTATATGGGGGTCAGGGACCTGCTTGAGGAGAAAGTCTGTCCCTTCTAGGATCTCAAGTACTGAGATGTGAGCTTCATTGTTCTGTTCAGAGCTGCTGGGCAGGTATGTTTAAGTCTGCTGCATTGGAACTCATAACCACCTTTTTCTCCCAGGTGCTCTGTCCCAGGAAGGTGGGACTTTATTTATAAGTTCCTGTCACTCTGCTGCCTTTTTTCAGAGATGCCCTGCCCAGCGAGGAGGTAGCCTAGTCACAGTCTGCCAGCAGCAGCATTGTTGAGCTGCCGTGGGCTCTGCCCAGTTGCTGTGTGAACTTCCTTGCAGTTTTGTTTATAGGGTTATAGTTAGACCTGCCTCCATAATGGCAGGCTGCCTCAGTAATGGCAGACTGTTTCTGTAATGGTGGAGTGCCTCGGTAGTGGTGGACTATCTTGGTAATGGTGGACTGCCTCCATAGTGGTGGACTGCCTCAGTCATGGCGGACGCCCTGACCCCACAGAGCTGGACTGTCCCGGGTCCAGCTGTGCTTGCTGTGAAACTCTTAATCCAGAGCGTTTCAGATTGCTGGTCTTTGTAGGGGTGGGATCAGCCAAGCCAGATCACCTGGCTCCCTGTGTCAGCCCCCTTTTTTTCAGTTGAATGGGTGACTCTGTCTCTCAGGCGTTCCAGTTGCCAGTTGAAATGGTGCCTGGATTTGTGTGAGTTTTTGTGCAGAGACCTGCTGCGCCGGCTGAAACAGCTGCATTGGAGACTCGTGGCACTTTTCCTCCCGGGAATCTCCTGGTCTGTGGGCAGTAAAAATTCATTTGGAAATGTGGTGATCACTCACTGTCTGCATTTTGGCTGGGAGCTGCAATCCAGAGCTGTTCCTATTCAGCCATCTTGGATCCTCCTCGTACTTCTGACCTCTTGATCCACCCACGTCAGCCTACCAAGCTGCTGGAGTTACAGGCATGAGCCACGGAGCCTGGCTCCCAAAGTAATTCTTAAATGAAATTGGGGGTGGGGGGTGAGTCATCCAATGCTGTGCAATGGACTCTGCTCTGTTAAAACTACAGCAAAAAATGGCATCCTTTTCAAGTATTCAAAATGCTCCTGCCACACTATCCAGTCTTAATTGCTCTGCCAGCTTGGGGCAACTAGAAATTTGATAGGTGTGTGTCTTTTTTTTTTTTTTTTTTTGAGACAGGGTCTCACTCTGTCGCCTAGGTTGGAGTGCAGTGGAGTGATCTTGGCTCACTGCAGCCTCTGCCTCCCGGGTTCAAGAGGTTCTTGTGCCTCAGCCTCCCAAGTAGCTGGGACTACAGGAGTGTGTCACCATGCCTGGGTAATTTTTGTATTTTTAGTAGAGATGGGGTTTCACCATGTTGGCCAGGCTGGTCTCAAACTCCTGACCTCAAGTGATCTGACTGCCTCGGCCTCTGAAAGTGTTGGGATTACAGGCCTGTGCTACCACGCCTGGTCAGGTATGTGTCTTACATTGGCCCATCTGCCCTTGCAAAAAAATGTTGAACAGAACTGAAGAAAAAGCCTTAGAGGGGCATATGAAAGTGTATCCCCTACTTCAGATTTGGAAAGTTATCTCTCCCGTGTTGGAGATATAACTCAAGTTTCCTCCCTCACCACCACCACCTGGTTCCAGTGGTGCTGACAGTAAGTGAGGGCAAGATGGTGTCAGATCGGAACCTAAAAGGCCCTTATGCCATATCCAAGTCATTTCTTCTTGGATTAATTGCTCTCTCTCTCTCTTCCTTTTTTTTTTTTTTTTTTTTTTTTGAGACACAGTCTTGCTCTGCCCAGGCTGGAGTACAGTGGTATCATCTCGGTTCACTGTAACCTCCGCCTCCCAGGTTCAAGCCACTTTCCTGCCTCAGCCTCCCGAGTAGCTGGGATTACAGGCGCGTGCCACCCATGCCTACCAAATTTTTTTGGATTTTCAGTAGAGACGGGGATTCACCATGTTGGCCAGGCTGGTCTCAAACTCCTGACCTCAGGTGATCCACCCACCTCGGCCTCCTGCTTTTCAAAGCGCGAGGTGAGCCACCGCGCCCGGCCAGATTACTTGCTCTTTAACACTCTCAGGACCTCTTCTCTCCACTAGTGCAGAAAATGGTGAGCAAGCTGGTTCTTGGACACAGACAGGGGCTGATCTGGGCCCATGAGGATTGCAGTCACCCTGGCTCCACAGTCGCACTCTCTGCCAGGCGTGTCCTCTTGGGTAGGATGCAGGATGCCAGGGCACACTTTTTATGACCACGTGCTTTCTCTTTCTTCCTTCATTAGAGTTTTATTCACCACATGTTAGGCTGCTTATTAAGAAACTCCCAGGTGCTTTTTACTTCAGCTCCACGCCTGCCCTCAGGCTCTGGCCGCTGCTGTTTTCTCGTCTACCCTGTGTACATGCCAAAGTGTGTTGGTTGGGTCTCAGAAAACACGCGGGAGGAGGAGCCAAAGGTCACAGCGTACAACCTACCCAACTTTCCTGGGAGTGTGGGTGGCACCCACTTAACCCCATCTCTTCTCTTCCACCCCTTCCCCCCAGGCAAACTGAGCTATCCCCAGCCTGTGTTTACTCCCAATTTCAACGACCTCCCTGCTAACTCACTCCATATGTTAATTTCTCTGTCCTCCGCCCCAGCGGTAAACCTCAGGGTTAACCCTCCGCTCCCGCTTCCAAATCCGGGACTGGACTTCCCCCCCATTTCTTTAATTTCCTTGTCTGAGATCAGAGCTCTTAACCTTTCAGTGCCGCGGACCCCTGCGTCGCGCTTCTCAAACTTTAACGTAAATAGGGAATTACCCCAGGATTCATTAAAATGCATATGCTGATTCAGTAAGTCTGGGCGGGCCCCGGATTTGCATTTCTAACAAGCTCCCAGGTGATGCTGCTGGTCCATAGACCACATTTTGAGTAGCAAAATCTCAGAGGCTTTCAAACTTTGGGGAAGAAGAGGGAAGGGAGCTGGAGGCGAGAGTTTGCCCGCATCGTCTCTCCCGTCTCCCCAAGCACCAGGGAAAATCTGTGGGCACATTTGATGCATAAATAGACTCCGGTGGGTGCAGAGCATTACAGGTGTGCGTCCTGCCTGCCCCAGCCCCGCTGCAATTCATCAGCTCCCAAAGAATGCTGCTTTATAATCAGGAAATAGGAACCTGCTCTCCCCGGGCTGAGAGCTCAGCCTGCACTCCTCCCACCTTTCCGGGCCGCTGCGCAAGGGGCGGACTGCAGGCGGGGCGGCTTCATAAACCAGAAAAAAAGAGACGAAACAATTAAACCTAGCGAGCCGGGATTGCTCCAAGGAACAGGATTTCAAAGGCAGCTGAGTCTGGCTCGTTTCCAGTCAGTGGGATCAGCCAAAGGGCGCCGGCCGCCCTCCCTCAGCGTGACAGGTGCGCCCCGGGCAGGCACTGGCCTCTCGGCTTGCCCTCTGCCCCTCGCCCCCGCCTTGGTGAAGAATGACTCAGGTTGGTAGGATAATCGACCCCTGCTAGCCCCGTGCAGTAGGAAAACACGGAGAAAAGCCACATTCCTTGTAGTCCAGTCGTGGAGCCCTGTGCTTTAGAATCACACCTTCCTGAGATGGTCTAGAATCTGGCTTTTCCAACTGCGTGTATATTTTTCTTCCTCTCTTCCTCCCTTTCTTCTTCCCCTTCCCTCCCACCTTCCCTCCCTCCCGTCCTTCCCTCCCTCCCTCCCTTCCTTCCTTCCTTCTCACTGAGGTCCTTACTTTTTATGTAAATAATTATTTTGCTTATTGAATCTAGAGCTGCATGCTGGATATTTACAGAGTCAAAGAAATGCCATTACCTCCCAATTTCCAGTTTAATACAGACACTAACCACATGAAATTTGTTAATTATTTTAAAGAAAAAAAATGGTCTTACTCTAACTGTGGTCCCTGGACCAACTGCATCAGCATCACTGGGAGATTCTCTGGCCCCAGCTCAGACCTCATGACTCAGACACTCTGGGGAGCGGGACATGGGACCCCACCACTCTTTTTTTTTTTCTTTTTGAGACGGAGTCTCGCTCTGTCGCCCAGGCTGGAGTGCAGTGGCATGATCTCAGCTCACTGCAACCTCTGCCTCCTGGCTTCAAGCGATTTTCTCGTCTCAGTCTCCCAAGGATCTGGGATTACAGGCAAGCGCCACCATGCCTGGCTAATTTCATACACTGATTTTTGTATTTTTAGTAGAGACAGGGTTTTGACATGTTGGCTAGTCTGATCTCCAACTCCTAATCTCAGGTGACTGACCTGCCTTGGCCTCCCAAAGTGCTGGGATTATAGGTGTGAGCCACTGTGCCTGGCCACAACTCTGTTTTAACAAGCCGTCTGGGCTGAAGTTTGAGAAGCAGCTCTCTAGAGAAATGCAGAGCCCATACTCAAGGTCTGTGTCATGTACAGGGAAGAGAGCTGGAGAGCAGAGGGGAATTCACATGCTCTGGCTCCTGGGATGAGGGAAGGGTGGACACTGGTCTAGGAGAGGCAATAAAGTTATGACCACACATGCCTCAGACGAACCCAGGCTACTGTAAGTGAATGGAGGCTTCATTGGAGAGGTTCTAGTGCTCCATTGTGTAAACCACCCGCCCACACTAACTGCCAGGAAACGGGATTGTCTACTTTTGCTAATAAGCTGCCTCGGTTCTTCTAACATGCCGAACATGATAAGAGCATGGATGGATGAAATATCTGGAGTAGTTAAGTAATCAAGGCAGGAATAATTAGGTATACTAAACCCCAACAGAAATAATCCATCTTTTGGAAAGAAATGACATTTTGAAAAATTTAGAAAACTTCATCAAGCTATTATGCTGCTGAAATATATAAGCATTTTGCATTATGTTTTCTTTCCTGCAACATGCAGCACATACGAGAGTAATTAAGGGATTTCACTCTGTCCTGAGTACTTCATCTCAATGATGGTGGCACTGGACACTGGGGACTCATATAAATAACTCATCCATTATCTTTCCTCAATAAATTGTCTATCAGTTTAAAGAGCATATTATTTTGTATCCAGGTATTTTAGAGAGTTTTGCTAAATATTGCAAGCTTTTAGGATGTTTTATTGTTGTATAAACAGGGTCCCATTTCAAAAGTTTCCGTGGACCCAGAGGGTTCCTTCTCTGTCCTGTCTTGCTACTTCATCAGTTGATATTTGTGATTAACCTGCTCCATGAAATATGGGAGCTCTTACTCTGGAATGCAGGAGAAGATTTTAGCAGATTATATCCCCCTGTGAAAAATGGCCTTTGTCATCAGTGACTTGGAGAGGATGCTGTGGTGTGCTCAGATATATGGATTAGCAAAGAGCACCGTGGCGCGAGATCAGACAATGCTGGGCTGGGCTTGGGGAGTCCAGGGGTGTGCCCTTGAACAAAGCGTGTAAGGACAGCGAGCCTCGGTTTTCTCATCTGTACAGCGAGTGGGGAATGAAGGGGTCTGCTCAAAGTCATCACTGCCTTTCACCCTTGATTCTACAAGGACAAATTTCAGGCATCCAAAAATCTCTCCAACATGGCCAGGAAAAATTGCAGGAACACGGTGGTGTGCTTCTACCAGGATGGCTGATATGGGAATGTTAGGAGTGGACTTTTTTGTGTCTATTGTGACATGCCCTCCACACCGTCTTTTAAAAGTTCCACTGTGGCTTTTCTTTGCTCAGGCTTTGCTCTTCCTGCCACGAGTTTGAAATTGCTGCATGAAGATCCACCTGGCTTTAGGAAGCTGCAGTGCTGTGTAGCACATTTATTCCCAGTCAATGCTTCGAGCAACTGGAGCACAGAGTTTAAATGACTTCCCCTAAGCTGCTGTAGGAATGTGGAGCGGAACAAGCAAGGGGACCGAGGACCTGGGTTCTCCACTTTGGGTGCCACCTGCTGACTCCAGTCTCCTGTTCCCCTTCCTTTCCACCTCCCTCTGCCCCACCACCTGCAGCTTTAGGGGGTAACAGGAGGTCGGAGATTCTCCTTCCCAGGTGCCTCTTTATGGCTGGGCTCTTCCTGGTGACAGGGAAGAGGCATCTTGCTAAATCCCACACCATCCGTCCACAAGTCTGACAATTTTCACAAGAGACCTAGTGGTCTCAGCCCACTTTTCAGCAAGATTTAATAGCACAAGACTGTTGTGAGGCCTCAAACTACCAGGAAGAGAAGTGTTTGCAAATTTGTGGTTTGGAGAAAGCTGCACTCAAAACAACAATTCAGATCTTAATTTACAGCCCGCAGATTTTCAGGGAAGAGGATTTCTGGTAAGATGGCAATTATTGGGGCTTTATCCCAAAGCCTGGTTCATTTCCTGCCTTTTAACTCTTTTGCTGCTGTCTCTTCAAGCCACTGCCTTGACTGGCAAAAACAACGCACAAATGATTGAGGTCATTCATTCAACAAACATCTACAAAACAAAGACCACCTATAGGCGTTGTTTTAGATGTAGCAATGAATAAGACTTGGGTCCCTGACCTTGAAGAACGGTGAGCCTATTCGGGAGAGATGGCCATTATCACCACAGATGCATGCTATAGAGCATGACAGGGATAACAAAAGAGGTAGGGAGGGGGACTGTTGGCTGCAAACTTGTAGTTCAAGGACTAAATTGCAGCCCCAAGACTGGCTTTCCTTGGCCTGGAGAGTATTAAAAAGAATGTATCCAGCATTTAAACATTGAAAGAGCTGACAAAATACGTCATGATTTCTGGCTTCTCTGGAAACATTTGAAGATCAGGCAATTCTGGGTCTGTGTTAGATTCAACAATAATAGCACAACTGATGCCAACTAGCGGCTGCCCCCTTTCGATGGGACTGGCAATCTCCAGCTGGACACAGTGCCCAGGATGCCCATGACGTGACTGTGTACCCTTTCTCACTAGTTGTAGGCATTTGAGTGTGCAACTCTTGGCTCTGAGAACAGTGGAAGGGCAGAGATGGGATCGGCTACTTCACTGGCTGGGTGAATTGAGTATCTTTGTGTTGCTGCCAGGGCAAGCGAAATCGACATGGCCATAGGCTCCTCTGTGATCTGGCCTCCTTTTTTCTTTTCTTTCTTCTTTGTTTTGTTTTGTTTTTTGTTTTCTGAAACGGAGTCTCGTCTGTTTGCAGGCTGGAGTGCAGTGGTGTGATCTTGGCTCACTGCAACCTCCAACTTCCTGGTTCAAGTGATTCTCCTGCCTCAGCCTCCCCAGTAGCTGGGATTACAGATGCATGCCACCACACCCAGTCAGTTTTTGTATTTTTAGTAGAGATGAGGTTTCACCATGTTGGCCAGGATGGTCTCGATCTCCAAACCTCGTGATCCACCTGCCTCAGTCTCCCAAAGTGCTGGGATTACAGGCGTTGGCCGCCATGCCCAGCCAGGCCTCCTTTTTTCTGACTGTGTTTCTAGTAGCAGCTCCTGGCCACCCTAAGCTTCTTCCTCATGCAGCAACTTGCACTTATGGGAATGGGCCCTGCTGTTTCATGCCTCTGGGCTGTGCAGTCCACTCTGGTAACTGCTAGCCAAATATTCATAGTTCCGTTTAAATTAAAGTGAATAGAAATTAACTAAAATTAAAAATTTCACTTCTTAGATACACTAGCCACATTTTAAGTGCTTAATAGTGACCATTTTGGATGGTGCAGATATAGAACATTTTCATCATCATAGAAAGTTCTAGTGGACAGCACTGCTCTGTGGTTTTGCTTGAACTGCCGCTCTCCTTTGGATAAAAACTAACACGTGGACCTTGAGCAACTGTCCTTTTTTGTTTTTTTTGAGATGGAATCTCACTGTGTGGCCCTGTCTGGAGTGCAGTGGCGCGATCTCGGCTCACTGCAACCTCTGCCTTCTGGGTTCAAGTAATTCTCCTGCCTCAGCCTTCTGAGTAGGTGGGACTACGGGTACGTGCCACCACGCCTGGCTAATTTTTTTGTATTTTTAGTAGAGACGGGGTTTCACCGCGTTAGTCAGAAGGGTCTCGATCTCCTGACCTTGTGATCTACCCGCCTCGGCCTCCCAAAGTGCTGAGATTATAGGCATGATCCACCATGCCTGGGAGCAACCGTCTTTTAAGAGACTGTGTAAGCATCCCCCTTACTTGAAGCCTTTGGAGACATTTCCTTCTGGGTGAACTTGTCCGCATCCACCTCTCTGTCCCTGATATTTTTCTTTCACACAACCACACAGCACAAAGAACACTTAGTTTTTATATCTGTGAACTTCTTGTGGGTGGGAATTGTGTCATTCATGGCTTGTTTGTAGCAGAACTTAGCCCAGAGGTAGTTCTGTTGGCACATGATAGATGCTCAGTAAATGTTTGGGGCAGGGTTACTGGGGCTCAGACTCAGCGGCCCCCAAAGGAACACATTATGTCCCAAACCTGTCAGCGAGGCAGGGATGCCAGAGAACTCTTTTTACAAGCTCAGCCTCAGGTAGTGTGCACATTCACAGCAATTTCCAGCTTGAGCGAGCTGTTACTGCAAACCTCTAAGAAGTCAGTGTCTTGCAACATTGAGCAATGAGCAGCCAGCCTTGTGGGGATGAACTCGGAGTCCTTGTTTATCAGCTCGCCTTTTTTTTCCCCTTCCCTTCTCTGTTTCCTAGTCTGTCTCATGGGCTCATTCCTGCCAAGCCATTGACCCTCACTCCCCAGCAAACACAGGTAATTTATATCACCTGTGTTTACACCTCAAGGTATCTGGACTTTTCAGGCCAAAGAATTATGACAGATAGCACTGAACAGAAATGTCTAGAATTCATAATTAAAAATAGGAATTCATAATTAAAAATAATGGGAAGTGGTAGGATGTGCCCTGTAACCCTGCTTCATGGGAGCAGGGGTTGTTATTTTCTCTGTGGGAAGGAATTCTAGTGTTGGGTTCTAGAACTGTGTCAGAGAAGGGTGACAGTGATGGTGGCTATGATATAAAGCCAGAGAGAGCTTGAAAGGTGTGTGTGTCGAGGGGTGGGGGGACGGGTTGAGCTCTGTATGCTTGGGCAGACTTCAGGGCTTTTCGTCTTGAAACTGCAATTTTCTCAAATTTGGCTAGAGATAAAAAGTAATAGGCATTTATGTTAAAATGCAATATATGTTGTCTTTGATTGGGTTCCCTGGAAATAGACTTTGAGATGGAGATATGTATGCTGAAGGATCTTTTTTATTAAACAGCTTTATTGAAATATGATTTACATACTACAGAATTTATCTGTTTTAACATACAGTTCAAAGATTTTTAGTAAATTTACTGAGTCATTCAACCATCACTACAATCCAACTTTAGAACATTTCCATCTCTCCAAGAAGATCCCTCATGCCCATTAGCAGTCACTACCCATTTTCAACCCCAGCCCCATGCAAACATTAATCTACTTTCTGTCTCTATACACTTGCCTTCACTGGGTGTTTTATGTAAATGGAATTATACGGTATGTGGTCTTTGTGTCTGGATTCGTTTACTAGGCATAATGTTGTAGCATGTTTTATTAGTACTTCATGCCTTTTTATAGCTGAATAATATTCCATTCTGTGAATATACCACATTTTGTTTATCCATTAAACTGTTGATGGACATTTAGATACTTTCCACTTTTTGGCTATTGTGAATAGTACTGCTAAGAACATTCATGTACAAGTCTTTGTGTAGATGCATGTTTTCATTCGTCATGGGTATATACCTAGATGTGGAATTGCTGGATCATATGATTCATTTACGTTTAGCTGTTTAAAAAACTGCCAGGTTGTTTTCCAAAGTAAGTGCACCATTTTACATTCCCACCAGCAATTCCAGTTCCTCCATGTCCTCACTAATTCTTGTTATTATCTGTCTTTTTGATTCTAGCCATCCTAGCGGGTGTGAAGTGGCATCTCATTATGGTTTTAATCTATATTTCCCGGGTGACTAAATGATGTTGAGCATCTTTCATGTGCTTATTGGCCATTTGTGTATATTGTTTGATGGAATAGCTATTCAAATTTTGTACCCATCTTTAAAAATTGGGTTGTCTTCTCATTATTGAATTGTAAGGGTTTAAATGTATATATTTCTAGATGCAAGACCTCTATCAGATACATGATTTGCAAATATTTTCTCCCAGTTTGTGGCTTGTCTTTTCACTTTCTTAGCCTTTTGAAGTGCAAAAGTTTTAAAATTTGATATAATCAAATTTATTAGTTTTTCATTTTATGGATTGTACCTTTGGTGTCATAACTAAGAACTCTACTTAATCCAAGATCACAAAGATTTTCTCTTGTTTTCTTCTAAAAGTTTTATAATTTTGCCTCTTACATTTATGTCTATGATTTATTTTGAGCTAATTTTTGTCTGTAGTGAAGGATAAGGATCTAAAATCATCTTTTTGCATATGGCTATCCAGTAATCCCAGCATCATTTATTGAAAAAAAAAATCCTTTCTCATTGAAAAGCATTGGCACTCTTCTTGAAAATTAATTGATCATAGGCGTAAGAGGCTGTTTCCAGACTCTGAATTCGATTCCATTGATCTAAATGTCCACCCTTATACTAGCACCACACTGATTTGATTACTGTAGCTTTGTAGTGTGCTTTAAATCAGGAAGTATTGGTCCTCTAACTATGTTCCTTTTTTCAAAATTACTTTGGTTATTCTGGTTCTGTTACATCTTCACAGAATATTAGGATCAGCTTGTCAATTTCTGCATGTGTGAAGTTTATTTGTAGTATGTCAGGGGACAGGAAAGCAGGCTGAGGGGTGGCCCATAAAGCAGTTGCAATTGAGGCCATAGCAGACATGGGGAATTCTGGAGTTAGGATGGCTTTTCAGGCTCTTCAGACCAAACTGAGGTGAGGGGTCAGGCGTCTGTATCCCTGTATCAGCAAGGGATGGCTGGGGGTCATCTCCTCAGAGGGGAACATGAATGTGGGCAGGGCAGTTGCTTGTTATCAAGGGCAATGCGCAGTGAAGATCCCAGCTATGAGTGATCAGCAGCTGATATTCTAGCCACTCGGGGATGAATCCATTGGCTCTGACGTGGGACTCTGTCTCCTTGTGTTTTTGAGATCCACTTTCTTCTCATGTGAGTTTATCTCATTTGGGAAGACCTTCTCCAGAATTCTAAATGGTTTCATTTCCTGGGAAATTTACAAAAGCAGGGTTGTGTGGCCATAACATATTTACTATCCCTCTACCCCATTGTCCATTCTAGATTCCCATTACACTCAGCTTGCACCTCTGCTGGTCTAGGCAGCTTTCCTGGTGGGGTGAATCAGATTGTCATTGCATATGGGTCTAAGCCTCTCTTCTATGGCTATGACTGCCATATTCATCTATTTACCATTAAAACTGGATGTGGGAGCACCAAGACAAGATTGTAGCAGAGGGGACTTAGGCACTGGATGGATCAAGTTTTAATCAGCCCCAGGATTTTAAGACATGATGATACTGATCCTTCTGCATGTCTGGGCCCTCTATGGTCATGCTGCCCCTGCTGCTGCACTGAATGAAACTTGCTGATCTCTCCAGCCAAGTTCTGTTCTCCCTGGTGAGATAGACTTGAGACAGGCAGTCTGGAGGCCTGAGAAACTGCAGCCAACCATCCCCAACAGGAGCTCAGAATCCAGAACAATCTTCACCAGACCCAAAAGTTCAGCCCTCTGTGGTCACATAAGTTGAAATCAAATTAAGTAGCTGTCACAACCAAAACCTTACTTTATTTTTGGTTTTCAAATCAATCATCTGGGTTTTAATGGTTGTATGGTACAGGCAGAGTTCTATCATAGGCCTTAGGTGAAAAAGAAAGAACTTCAAGACATAGTCTTCAGTCTTGAGGGTTATAGTTGAGAATTAGGGGTTGGCAAATTACGATCCACAACACAAATCTGGCCAATGGCATGACAGAGACCATATGGCCCATGAAACTGAAAATATTTACAATCTGGTCCTCTACAGAATAAGTTCACCAACTTCTGGTTTAGAAGACTAGGTATACAATTACAATAGTCGGACACTAACTGCTGTAACAAACAAATCCAAAATCTCAGTGGCTTAACACAGTAAAGGATTGCTTCTTGTTCATGTCACAATGAAAAACAGGCTGGGGCTCTGTTCCGTGGGGTCCTTCAGGGGCCCATTGTAGCAGCGGCTACTACATCCTTTCTCGGTTCTACTTTATCAGGCCGGGGTATCCCTCCTGCAGCCGCTGGAAATGCTAATTGCTCACAGCTGCATCATGATCCAGCTGTTTGCCCTGAGTTGACAGCCACTCCACCCAGAGATGCCTGAGAAGATAGGCAGCCCTGGGGGCAGCCCATAGACAATGGTTGACTGTACAGGGGTACAAATGCCTGGCTTTTTGGCTCCAAGTGGATGCAACTCCTTGGAGCCACTCATGTATCAGAGCTCCCTGTGTTATCAGAGGCTGAACTTCATTTCAAACTACCTGTTTGCTTAGATTCTCCCCTTGCCTCATCCTGCTTCTCTCAGTCCTTGCAGCTTCTGCTGGGAACATTCTGTCATGAAACCCCTTGGGTAGAAACTCCTTCTTAACCTCTGCTTTTAGGGGGCTTGACTTAGCATATCAGGCTCCTATTGTGTTGTGCCTCTGCCATCTTCACCATATGCCTTCAAGACCAACCTCGCACATCATCCAACTATCAGCAGATGGGGACAGAGAGAGAGAGAGTGAGAGAAGAGGAGAAGAGAAGGGGAGGGGTGGGGAGGGGAGGAGAGGAAAGGAGGGGAGGGGAGGGGAGAGGTGAGGGGAGGGGAGAGGAAGGGAGAGAAGAGGAGAGGGGTGGGGAGGGGAGGGGAGGAGAGGAGACACCCTGCCTCCTGACTCCTTAATCCCTTTGCTCACATTTGATTGGTGAAAGCTGGTCTCTCATCAAGATAAAAGGGAGCTTCATAACTGGTTTGTGCACCTAGGAAGAGGAAACAGTTTTGGTGAGCATCTGCCTATCTCTGCCCCAAGGCATCTGTCTCAAACAATTCTAGAGTAAAATCTCAGATCAAAATGACCGTGCAAGAGCAGGTCTCAAGGCAGAACACGATTTCTTTCTCAATGACTGGAAGAGCCATTGAAGGTCCCACTTCCTCCGGGCATTCCTTTCCATGTTGATCTTCCCAAGTCTTCTTTCAGGGCAGTGACCATCATAGAATCATCTTCCCAGCACCTAGCCAATAGAGAGAACTGAATAAATGTTTCGTTAATAAAACCACAGATATCAGGGCAGTCCAGTGTAGGGGATGGAATTTCCAGTGACCTTGGAATGGCAGAGCAGATTTGTAGACGTGCGGAAGGTGAGTAGGTGTCATCCCAAGTAGGGGGTATAATGGCAGGGGAGAGACCTGGTTTTCAAACATTGGCTCCCTAAGTCAGAAGAGCCTTCAGGGAATAAATCCGCTCTTTTATGTCCCACACGTTCTTTCCCTGATGCGCTGCAGCCATATCTCCAAGGCCTCCAATAAACAGCTTCCTCTGCTCTCACCAACACAGCTGCCTTGTCTGTTAGCAACCGTATGTTCTGAGAGAATTAAAGTTTATCTTCCTCACCATCTCATTCCTTAAGTTGTCTTGGTGGCCTCTGCCTCCAATGCTGTGCTCCACATTCTTAGACTGTTTTGGTCTCCTTGCCAGCTCATTAGTTTCTGAGTCTGGTTGTTTCTTGGCTGGGTCCCTGCCTGGCTCTCATTAGCAGTTGCAGTCCTTGTGGAGATCACAAGGAACCTCCAAAGAAGTCATATTTGTAAGTATCTGCTGGAAAGATAACAACGGCACCTTACAGAAGTAAACAGAACACAGTAATTAAAAACACTGCCTGGTCACCAATATGCCTTGCCCTTCATGAAACACATTAAGACAAGATTCAAAGGAGACTTGGATTTGTGTTGAGAGCCAGAGGGATAGCAAGGAGGTGTGTGGGCTCTTAATGCAAACCAGGCACTTTGAGGTTAAATCTGGCATTATCTCCTTCAGGATCTTGTACTTAATTTTATTAAAACCTCTGCAAACATCATCTTATTTGTCAGAGACAGCTCGCCATACCATCCCTGATGTCTGGCATGATAATTTGCATGCTGGGGACCAGCCTGCGTTTGCCTAACTCTTGGCAAAATGTTTTGAATGCCATTTTTGAAATTCCTGGTGAAAGTGTGCCTGCTGCCCTGGAGATGTCTGTTCTGGATATTCTTAGAAACAGAACAATAAACAAGGACACTTGGAAGAAAAGGGGCAGCTTTCCCTGATTGCCAAGTGAAATACAACTTTGTTATTGAACTCTCCTGCCCTGCTTTTGAAAAAGCTGGGATTACATGTTCTTTTCTCCAGTGTATTAAAAAAAAATAAGACATTGGCTTCAAATTAATCTGCAGAACTTTGAATTCAAAAGAGAGTTCTTTCTGAAATATCACACCAGAAAACAACACAGCAGGCTGTCATGAGCCCCAGCAGGGGAAACCAGGAGGGACATAATGGCAGTGTGGAGTTTGCATGGGGATGCTTTCCCATTTTTTGAGTCTGAGTCCAACTGGCCCCCATCTGGCTGGCCAGAGGGGGCTAATTCTCCATGATGCCTTGTGGGACCATACGGCGCCTCACTGTCAATGTACTGCTTGGAGTTCCCGAAGAAGATTCAGATGCAAGTGCTCTCAGTCTCCTCCATACGTTGACCTCTGAGCTATAGGTCATGGCTAAGGATTAAGCTAAAGGCCCAGCTTGGGATAATTTTGAACCAAGCCGTCTGCCTGACAGGGGTTTTGAGGAGAGAATGAGAGAGAAAAACGACTCTGTCAAGTTGCATGCTTGTGGATTATAATGTACTTCTTACTGTTCCCACCCAGGATGAGATCTGGTGGTACAAGGCTTGTTTTGGGGCTGTTTGATTGAGGATTATCCTATGGAACAGCCTACAGGTGGTACTTGCTTGCCCTAAAGAAAGACCCTGGAAAATCACCATCCACCCACCTTGCTTCCCCACCCCACAAAAGTAACACTTCTATCAGTGAGCCTCTGTCTTTTGTTAGTTGAGGCAGTGGGCTGTGGAACTCTGGATGGCTGGTGTCAGCCTTCAAGGTCTACTTGCAGCCCTGCTGTTGGACATCCCCCTCTGGCCTTGTTCAGCTCTTTGGGAATCCCCTGCCAGCCTTTTTTCTCCCCAGCGATGCCTGTGCTCATCACTTTCCTCCAATGGAGTGAATATGTGAGGGGACAGGAGTTAGCGGGGGTTCAGAGGCTGGGAGAATGGAGGAGTGAGCCAACCAGCCACACAGAGAAGTGAGCTTTGGATCGCATACCTTCATTTCTTCCCTTCCAGCCTCCCTCCTCCCTGCCAGTGGCAGGGTGGCAACATTCTTAATGATAATTTTTAAAAAGTGCCAGGCCTCTGCTCATTTGCAAATCATCATATCTAATTTGCATAGCAGATCCGGGAGGCCCTAACTCTGCATATGGAAAATGAAATACAGTATAAATAAGATAAATGGATTAGGTCAGCTGATTGCATCTGTAGCCACAGCCGACCCACAGGCCCAGCGCACACAAACTACAGAGGTTTGTCAATCAGGCAATTTATTCCGATCCTGGAAGTGGAGAAGCAGGATGTGCGCACACGCTCCCACACAGGCTCACCGGCAAACCCTGCTGGGAAATAAGCCATCAGGCAGTCCTTGCGCTAGGCTGGTGTGGCCTCTAAGTCCCCAGGGGAGGGGAGGGGAAGCTTCTGAAGACCACCTGCATTCAAGGCCTCTCTGTCAGAGAGAAGATTTTGCCTGCAGACTGTGGGTGGTCAATCAAAAGCTAGTCTTCTTGAGCTTGCTGACTGAGTGACCAGCAGCTGAAAGGTTGGAGGGAACAGTTGCTGGGGGTGGGGGGTGGGTCTGGGGCTCTTTCAGGCCTCCCCATCTGTCCTTGTCCTCAGAGGTCCAACCATCCCTGGGCCGTCGTCATCTAGGGCATCCAGGCCTGAGCCATAGTATCTGGGGACACAGGAAGTCTCAGATCCTGCTCAGTGGGGAAGGCAATTACCTTGGCAGCTGGCCACTTGCTCCTGTCTATGTCTCAGGCCCCTAGTCACCCTGCCATATGAGTCTGCATGGCTGACCCTCACGCTTTCAGGACACGGGTCATCCATCATGGCAGTGCCATCCAGGGCAGTAGCAGGTGGCTTGTCATTTTTATCAGTGCAGCTCAGGAAGTGAGGCACAGGCGAGGGGGCTGTTTCAGTGGATAAATGTGATATGATGTGGGCACCTTTTGCAATTAGTTAATGGGTTAGCTATGTGGGGTAGGCTTCTTTGGCCTTCTGTCTAGGGATTAATGACCTAAGATGACAGATGGGAGCCTAAAATCACTCAGGAAAAGAAAACAAGCCTGGGGTTGGGGTTGGAGGATGGGTGAAAAGAGTGGCCCAACTCCTGGGGGTCTGAGGCAGTGGTGCACGGAGAAAAAATGGCATTTGGGCAGTGAGGAGGGAGGGAGTTTGAAGCATCCCAGAAATGGCTTTATAAACTGGGCTTTTACAGGGAGCTGTAGACTGGTATGTTTGTGTGTATGGTGTGTATGTGATGTGTTTATGTGTGGTGTGTATGTGGTATGTATGTGTGGTGTATATGTGCTGTGTGTGGTATGTGGATGTATGCATGTCCAGTTCTGGGTCTGGACATAGAAGTCAAGCAGGCTCTGGCTCAGGGCTGAACTCACCAAGCCTCTCTACCAGCCTCACTGTTTGCCCAGGGTCCCTTTCTGTCCCCATGCCTACCTGTGGTTTCTGGGACTCCCAGGCTCATGGGGCTCAGCCTGCTGCCTTCTCTCCATGGTGGGGTATCCTCCTTCCCCTGCCCAGGCTGAGCTGCAGATGGGCCACAGTCTCTTCTCTTCCTCCTTCTCTCTCTTAGAAGGTTCACCACAGAAACTTCTGGTGTCAGGGTTTCAAGACTGATCACTGTCAGGACAAAGATTGGTGGCAGGCAATTGTTGTTGTGTGACAAAAGATGGGATACTCATGATCAGGGAAAATATCAGGGGTGGTGGTGCAGAAATAACACGAGTGGGCACTTGGGAAACTGGCAAGGATCTCTCAAGATTTTAGCAGCAACTGGGTGCCTTTGAGGCCAGGATGACAACGGTGCCCTTGAGGGAGGTGTTTAAAATGTGACCTCTCCTGTGTTGGAGTGAACGATGCCAGTTGCCCAGATCATACCATCTTGTTCCAGGACAAAGGAGCCAGAATAACCTCTTGGCTTGCAGAATAGGGGATTTGACCATAATAGGGTCCCCTGTGACTTGCAGGTACTGCTCTTCCCTGAAGGGGTTGGTTTGCTGAGCTGACTTGGACCAGCAAGACAGGCAGGGTGGGCGGATCTGGAGACCTCCTAGGTGGAAAGGAGACAATCTCAAACACATGCATCCTGAGATGCACACTAATGGAAACCAAAGAGATGCAACTTGGGCTTTATGATGACAGCAGTGGTGTTGGGAAGTTTTCTGAGTAAGTCAGTTGAGGCCTGGAAGCTGGAGAGAGGGCTGGCTCAGCACTCCTGGGGGCTAGACTCCCCACAACTAGGCTGCAGGTGTGAATCTAACACAGCAGAGCTGCACCTGATAGGCTGTACATCCTGACTTGGTAGGGGCTGATCAGGCTTCATCTTCTCCCTCCCTGGAATCATGAGAAGACTGATTCTTTTTTGGACTGAGTTAGAGTCCCGTTTTGTGGTGATAGTGGTAAAAATCCCTATGGGGAAGATATTTTCTCCCAAGCTCCATTTCAGTCAGGGTGCGTTAGGTTGCCTGTGGTGGAAGACCCCAATTCCAACTAGCTGATGCAGAACAGGCAATTTTTCTTTCATAAGACTGGGATGGCTTGGAGTCCAGGCATGACTGGATCCTGGGGCACACACAGTATTGGCATCTTTTTCTCTTTCTCTTCCACTTTGCACTTTCCTTCTCTCTGCATTGCCTTCATTCTCTGCTGCTGCACATAGCTCTCTCCATGTGGCACAATAAGTTGCCATCATCACAGCACTCCAGTTTAGCAACTTTTTGGAAACAGAGCTTCTCTTTCTAGTGACATAGTGTTTGCTGATTTCCCCATTGCACAGATATCCCCACCATGGTCAATTTCAGGCTACCCAGGACCTGCACATACTTGGCTCTCATAATCCAGTGGAAGGGCGGGGGGCTCTGGCGCCTTGCTGCTCCTGTCTGCACTCCCATTGTAGGAAATCAGTCTGATTGTCCCCCCATCCCCCGGCACTTGGGCTCGACCCTGGATCAAACCCTGTGTCCAGGAGGATGAACTAAGCTGATTGGTTAGAACTTGACCCCTTGTTGCTCTGTGGCTGGGGTTGGGGAAGGGGTATAGGATGATGGTAGCAAGAGCCAGACTAGAACTGCATGACAATGAGTGGGCAACCCCAAGACAATGGGTCCAAACATGTGCTCATGGGAGACCTTTTTGGCTACTGACACACCCTGGGGCTTCTCCTCCATGACTCTAGAGGTTGCTTAGCTGAAGGAGAGGGGCTGCTGTCAGAACAGCATCCTTAAAGCAGGAACCTGAAGAAAGGGATGGGTCGGATGAGGAGCCAGGCGAGGACAAGAAGAGGAAGAGGAAAGCAGCTCGCTGGTGGGTCTCAGCACCTGAGGAGATGGAGGATGGGACACAGTTGCCTCAAGCGTGGCAGGGACCCAGCAGCATTCTGTGTTCTTTTCCTATCACACAAAGATGTCAGGGGAAGCCACCGAGTGGCAGGGCTGCCTGCAGACAGGCAATGTCATGTGATCAGATATCATGACCTCCTGGCCTGAGCACTGGATGTTACAGGGCCCCAAGGAGTGGTTGACTCATCTTCCTCTAGGAAATGGGCCACGCATCCAGATGCAGCTAATCGGATTGTGTGTGTTTGCTCACGTGCGTGTGCCTGTGTGCACATGCGTGTGGTGTCTACGGTGGAGCCACCAGGCAGGCAGGCCCTGGAGCCTTAACAGGGATCAGGCAGAGGATGAGGCCTGGAGAAGAGGAAGGACAGGGTGAGTGTAGGGTTGCTGGGCCTGTGGCTGTCAGGTGAGGGGGGCTGCTAATGGCCGGCCATAGAGAGTTCTGAGCTGACTGGGATCTGGAAGAAGGGAAGCTGCTTTCTAGGAATCTTGTTTTACAAAGCAGTGGTTTTCAAAATGTGGTCCTTAGCTGGGCATGGTGGCATGTGACTGTAGTCCCAGCTACTCAGCAGGGTGAGGCAGGATGATTGCTTGGGGTCAGGAGTTTGTGGTCAGCCTAGGCAACATAGCAAGACCCAATCTCCAAAAAAAAAAAAAAAAAGTGATCCCCCGACCAGCAGCATTAACATCGCTTGAAGCCTTGTTAGAAATATAGATTCTCAGGCCCCATATGGAATCAGCCACTCTGGGGTTGGAGCTCAGGCATCTGCATTTAACAAGCCCTGCAGGGGGTTCTGGGGCACATTGAGGTGTAAGAATCACTGTCGTAAAGGAACAGCTTATGTCCAGAGTGTCTTCGGAGCAAACATCACAGTACAGATGTGTGTTGTCCTCTGTTTGCCCTCCAAGATCTGGTCTCAACTCTTTCCCCCCATATTCTATGTCCCAGAGGCCGAGCTCTGTGGGCTGCCTCTCTGGGCTCCCTTGCCAGCTAAGCTTTCTTTCTCTTTCCTTCTTTCTTTCTTTCGTTCCTTCCTTCTTTCCTTCTTTCTTTCTCTCTTTCAACAGAGTCTTGCTCTGTCTCCCAGACTGGAGTGCAGTGGTGCGATCTCAGCTCACTGCAATCTCTGCCTCTCAGGTTCAAGCGATTCTCCTGCCTCTGCCTCCCGAGTAGCTGGGATTACAGGCACCTGCCACTGCGCCTGGCTGAGTTTTGTATTTTTAGGAGAGATTGGGCTTTACCATGTTTGCCAGGCTGGTCTCAAACTCTTGAACTCAGGTAATCTGCCCACTTTGGCCCCCCAAAGTGCTGGGATTACAAGCATGAGCCAGTGCACTTGGCCTCCTAAGCTTTCAGTTAGTTTTGGCCAGTGGGAACAATAGCTTGGAGGTGGGAGGAGGGAGAGGTCAGGGTATTTCTTCTTTGCTTCCTCCCTGCTATGAGGCAGGCAATGCCCCTCCCTCAGTGTGGCTTCCTCTGGGGGCCTCCAAGGTCCCACATCTCCCTGGGCTTCCATATAACATGACTCCTTCCCCTTGTCCCTAGGAGTGGTAATGGCTTCCAGCTGTTCCTAGTTTCTGGGTACTCAGCATTCCCATCTGGTTCTTTTCACCTGTCAGCACCCCCACACATGTCCCCTACATTCAGTTCTGTTTATCTGAACCGCCTGGGGTGAAGACTGCTGCCTGGCAGTGCCTGACTGATACCAGGTAAGGCATAAACAGGTGCCACATGCTTATGTAGGAGCTGATACTGTTAACAGCTGGCTTCTGGAGATGACAATCCTTTTCTCTGGTGCCCGTAGAAGAGAAGGAACGTCACTGGCTCTGCTCCCACTACACCCAGGGAGTGTGCTCCATGCTGTGCTATGTATGATTTCCTTTACCCTCTCCTCCTCTGTAGGCACCATCATTTCTAGTTTAACAGCAATGAATGCAAGGCTCCAGGTTTGACAACTGGCAGAGGCAAAGCCAGGATTTGAACTCCTATCTTTCTTATTCCCAAGTCTGTGTGTTTCCCATAACCTAGGGTGCTTGCCTATAGATAACAGCAAATGCCTGAAATCTTCTAATGTCAAGATTATGGCCTTACTATAGATACAGACAAAAATGGCCAATGATATTTTGAAATGCTGCAAGGAAGATGTTTCTTCTGAATATTGGTCAAGTGATTTCTGTTGGTCTCAGCAGGTAAAGGGAGGAATAGAGTGGGTCCTGGTGCTGAGTCCTTCTTAGGGCTCAGGCACTATTAACCACTTTATCTACGTTGCCCAGTGTAATCATCAAGGGTGTCCAGTGAGGTGAGATCTTACATTATTTCACAGGTAAGAAAGTCGAGGCTCAGAAAGGTTAAGTCACATGTCTAATAGTCAATCCTCTTTCCTAGACCCTTTCTCGTTTCTTGGCTTTATTTTTCTCCATGACACTTATCAGCTTCCAACATATTATATCTTTTACTTGTTTATCATCTGTCTGTCTCCACCAGAATGCAACTCCATGAGATTGGGGATTTTTGTCCATTTTTACCCCTTTGGTGTACCCCTGGGGCTACAACAGTGCTTGGCACATAGTAGGTGCTCAGTAAGTTGTTATTGAATGTTCCAATAAACGTACATTACAGAGCTGGTAAATTGCAAATTTGGAGAGTCCAGGCCGATTGGACTCAGAAGTCAAGTTTTCTACATGATTGCCATCCTGCTTCCCCTCAGATTAATACCTAGAAACGTATACTTATTGAGCACCGACTGTGTGTCTCTGGCTATGTTGTTGGTGCATTTGCATGCACATTCATGACAAGTATTCTTAATGTGCTTCTGCAACTTAAAATTTATTTTCTAAGACATTTCAGAGTTTGATGTTTTGCCGACTTAATTTTAATCTGGTTGTGCCTGCTGTGCTTGTTGGGCCGTGTCACCTTCCACTTCTATGCCCCTCATAAAAAGCTGGGGTCATCAAGTCATCTAGATGAAAGATTTTATTCATTATAATTAACCTACTCTTTCCTAAAGAATTCACCATTTCTTTCCAAAATGATGCCACATTGGCTGCACAACTGTTTCCAGCAGACAGGGCAAAGGTACAAAGGTGACAAACATGCTTCTGAACTCCAGCCTGTGACCACATGTCTCAGATCTCATGGTGATCCTTGCTACCCTGCCCACATGTCATGGTGGTGGCCACTGCCCCTAACGTACTGCTTCAGGCACAACTCAGTGATACCCAGCACATTTTCCTCAAATATCCTTGAGAGCAGGGCATGTCTGTGTCACAATGCTTGACATACAGTGTGTGCTCAATAAATGTAGGTTGAAAAACAAATTAATAACCTTATCACAGCAATACTATGTTGTGTTTATCATCTCCATTTGACAGATGAGACAACTGAGGCTCAGTGCAGCAAACCAGAGAATTGTTGATTTCCTGTTGCCCTCTTCAACTTCAGCCTACAGTCTCTACATGTTTTCAGTGTCTCAGTATAGGATTTGAAGAAAACATCTCTGCAAATGCCTTCTATCACAGTTGTGGTATTGGAACTACCTTCAACTGTGGCTAGCCAGAAACTTTTGCTATACAAAGCTCTCAATTGAGGAACAGCTCACCATTTGACAACTCATCTCTAGAAATGTGTGCCCTTACCCCTCCTGCCCTGATCACATGCAGGGGGGCAAATCCAAGAGTGGAAAGTTTCCACTTGTGGTCTGATTACTTTCTGGGATGTGCTGCAGCCATGAATGGTGCACTCAGCCTCTTGGGCTCATAGGTTGGAGATATGGTCCACTTTCCTTTTCAGACCACCTGGACAGAAACCCAGTGAGCTGGGAATTCCGGGGTCTGAAGCTGAGTAGAGGGCTAAATTCTTGTCTCTGTCACAAAAGTATGTGTCTCCATCACAGCCTCAGTCATTTGAGGAGGAAAGAAACGTAAAACCACTAAACTGCTCTACTGAGGGCATGAAGGAGACCCAATAAATTAAAGTAGGAACACAATTAGAATATAACTCCCCACATTCCATTAAAGAGGGCCTAACCTCAGGGTTCCTTTAAATGGCAAAGCCCTTCCCTTCCAGGACACTGAGAATATCATTGATCATTTATTCATTCAACGTTTACTGAGCTCTTGCCATATGAGACACTTGTCTAGGTGCTGAGGATTCAGACATAAGATAAAATGGAATTTGTGTCAATTACAAAGATCTCTGTGATGGTTAATTTTATGTGTTAACTTGACTAGCTCATGGGGTACCTGCATACTTCATCAAATATTATTTTAGGTGTTTCTGTTGAGGATGTTTTTGGATGAGATTAACATTTGAATCGGTAGAGTGAGTAAAGCAGATTGTCTTTCCTAATGTGGGTGGAGCTCATCCAAATAGTTGAAGGTCTGAATAGAACAAAAGGACTGGCCTCCATGAGCAATATAAAATTCTATAGCAGACTGTCTTTGGACTTTATCTGCTGTGTCGTGTCTCTCTGCCTGACACTCTTCAAAGTGGAACACTGGATCACTCTGGGTCTCCAGCTTGCTGCCTCACCCTGCCATCCTCCGTAATTGGTGGACCAATGCCTCACAATAAAATCTCTCTATATCTGTATCTATATCTATATCTATATCCATTGAATCTATCTTCTAATGGTCTGTTTCTCAGGAGAACTCTCATACAATATCCAACTAATATGTTCTTGCTTGTCTTTCTGTCTATCCCTTAAGCTGTGTTGCTCTGGAAATGACTTCATGTGGCTAACATTAAGATATATAATACACCAAGACAAAATAAAATGGATTAGGAAAGAGGGAGGTTGGGGCACCTGTGGGGTTGTCTTCCCGGCATCCCTTTATGAGAACTACAGTCCCTCAAACCAATACCTCCTGCAGGAACAGCTATTTTGTACAACATAGACCCTCCCCCATCCTTGCCAGCACCACTGCCAATTGGCCTGAGGCTAAGGCATGTGTCCTGATTTGGGCCAATCAGAGCCGTTCTTTGGGAGTTTTAACCTGGGATAGGGGCAAGCATTAGGTCAAGTGACAGACCCTTCAAGAGGTAACGCTAGGAGCTGCCTGGCAACCATGTTTTGCACCCCGTGGAGAAAGCTGAGCTGTAGTGAGAGAGGGCTTTGTAGAGGAAATGACAGAGAAGTCATGATAAGAGGTGGGAGGATCAAGTAGACCCTTGCCCCAGCTGTTCCTGGGCTTGACCACATTCCTCTTTCAGGGGACACTCCAGTATCCTTACCATAAATCTGCATCCCACCCCCCACTTTTTTTTTTTTCTTAACAGAGTTCAAATTGGTTTCTGTCACTTTTAACCAAATTGTTTTTTAGACCAAAGGCACAACAGAAGCAGGAAAGTAAAAAATGAAGGTTGGGTTAAGGTTAGTAGATGAACTTGAGGCTTGGTGGCCCCTTACGCATGATAGAAGTGGGTCACACAGTTAGTTCTGAGCTTTCTAGAAGCCAGCACAAAGAGAGACATGATTTATAAGATTCACAGTGTCTACACAAATCAAAATAAACCAGTTGGTCAGAAGCAACACTTACTGTGGTATAATACTGAGACCAAATGGGAACCTTCTATGTGGGTCTTTTTAAAGAGGGCACTGGGCACTATGACAGTGGTTCTCAAAGTGTCTTCTGCATCAGCATCATCATCATGACCTGGGAACTTGGTAGAAATATACAGTCTTATATTTGTATTCTGAGTGTGTGGGCCTGGCAGTCTGTGTTTAACCCCCCCTCCTGATTCTGAAGCGTGCTAATGTTTGACACACACATAAAATATGATAAGCTATGTCCTCACAACATCCCATCCTAACGATCAGTCCAGCAATGAGCTTTATAGGGCTTTTCTTCATGATGGTGCTCAATAATTACAGTAGCTGTCTGTTGTTTTGTCTGCCCTGCACCCGTCTTCCAATTGCAGAATTCCTCCTCCACCATCCTCTGTGATCTGTGAGAGGTGGTCATGTGACCCAGGCCTTGCCAATCATATGATACTGTCCTCTGATCCACCATAATTGCTTCAAGGGCATTACATGACCCAAACAGAGCCAATCAGGAGCTCTTCATGAGATTTGAAAGATGAATCCTGTTGGAGAGTGACAGAGGGGTTTTCTTCTTTTCTGATAGCAAGTTGAAAGATGGGGGCTCAGGCTGCTAGCTGCTGTCATTCCCCCTGTGGAAAGAACTTATCTGTGGGGTGGGGGGAGAATGAGGCCAACATGAGAACAGAAGTAGGGACCAACAGAGCTGAGAGAGAAAGACTGAAGGGAGTTGGGAGAGAGAAAAAGAGGAGATTTATTTGATATTCTTCGTGCTCCTGGTCCAAGAATCCATGCTCTTAACTCCTGTACTCTACTGCCTTTCACAGCAGAAATGCCCTAAAGACTTTCCCAACTGGACTGAGGCCAGAAATGAATCCTTCTGAATCTGTGGCTCCCTGGGAAAACTGACATTACTGTGGCTGATACTCTGTTCTGGCTTGTGGAAGAGAAGGAATATGAGTTGTGGGCTTTCAGGTACATCTTTGGAGTAGCTCGGATAAGGCCTGAATAGAAGGACAGAAGCTTCTTCCTTAAGGAGTACTCCCTCTTGACTTGGAATCTAGCCAAGGGTATATTTTGCTACAAGTTGCTCTGGAAAGGTGTGCCAAGAAGTTCCATGGTTCAAAGTTAAACAACCTATGAGCTCTTTACTGAAATTTGCAGGGCTGAAATGGCCATCTGCTTTACAAATGGTCTAGCCTAAAATTATTATAGAACAACCCTATCACAGATGCTGGGCACACATGGGTTTCTCAACACCCCTATTATTATACGGAGAATTGTGGGGTATGTACATTTTTCTGAATGGAGGGTTCTTAACTTTCATGACTTTTCAAAGGATTGTGACCCCTAAAAATGTTCTAAGATATATTACTTCATGGTAGGAAACACTGGGATGCCTTTGCTCTTCTGTATTAAAAAGGATCAAGACAATTTTCAGAGTAAAACCTAGGCTTGGCTGATGGTGCTGGCTTAGAACCTCTCCCCAGCACCCCTCTCTCCTCATCCCCAGTGTCAGAGAGAGAGAGGTCTTCTTTTCAGGCTGTGTCCTCATCAGGCTCTTCAGCCTCCCCAAATGTCAAAACCCAGCATGGCTAATTGTTAAAGCATGTGGCTGCACATCCAAATGGTAACACTTAATTTACAAACTCTGGGTATTTGTCTCGGAGTCTAACTTTGAATGTACTGTGGCTTAATGCCTGCCAAAGGTGGGAAGAAAAAAAATTATGGAGGATTTCCTGAAAGAAACACAGACCATATATCCCCTACTCTTAGATTTATATTTGGATTAAGTCAGAGCTAAGAAGTGAAGTGGTAAAGAGGGGTGGTAAGAGCAGATGGCCTGAGGTCAAGTTCTGGATACACCAGTTACTAGCTGTGCTACCCTGGGCAAGTACCTTCAACTTTCTGTGCCCAGTTTTCTGATGTGTAAAATGGGCTTAATGATAGTACCAACTTCTTTGTGGTAGATTACGCTATTGGTCCCAATCCTTTAGCCCTCCCTGAATCTATGCCCTTTGCACTGTAACTTTGAAAAGTTACCCTCAAGTGTCTGGGTGCGGTGGCTCACGCCTATAATCCCAGCACTTTGGGAGGCTGAGGTGGGCGGATCACTCGAGCTTGGGAGTTCAAGACCAGCCTGGGCAACATGGTGAAATGCCGTCTCTACAAAAAAATACAAAAATTAGCTGGGAATTGTGGTTCACACCTGTAGTCCCTGCTACTTGGGAGGCTGAGGTGGGAGGATTGCTTAAGCCCGAGAAGGCAGAGGTAGTAGTGAGCCAGGATCATGCCACTGCACTCCAGCCTGGGTGACAGAGTGAGACTGTCTCAAATAAAAAAAAAGTTACCCTCCTATGGTGGGCAGAGTGGTCTGCCTCACTCCTTGATTCAGGGTTTAGCCATGTGACTTGCCTTGGCTAATGGGATGTGAGCAGATGTGATACAAGCAGAATGCTTGAAATGGGCCTGTGCAATGGGGCTTACTCTCTTGTGCCTCTGCCGTTACCATAAGGACATACCTGCTGGACTGTGAGACATGTGGAAAGAGCTGAGTCACCCCAGCTGCCACTGGTCTAGATCAGCACCTGCTGACCCTCAGGTGCATGAGCAAGCCCAGGCAAGATAAGCAGAGCTGTCCAGCCCAGCACAGCCCAGATCAACTCTACCTGCAGATATTGAGAAGTAAATGTTGAGTGCTGTATGCCATTAAAGTTTTGTGATTATCTGTTGTATAGCAAATGCCCACTAATACAGTCATGGTGTTATTGTGAAGATTAAACAAGCTCATACGTGTAAATGCTTAAGGTAGTGACTATTGCATATGCTTAGAATGTACTAGGCATGCTACACACATCTGCTTTGAATATCCAGGGTTTTGTTCTGCCTGCCATGTTGCAGCTGTCCCCAGTGTCTGGAATGAGAGCTTGGGTTGTGAGTAGCTGCCATGGAATAGACTTCTAACCACCTAACCAAGTGCTCAGGACTTTGAACCTGTGGCAACCGCTCCTCTGGGACAGCCCCTGTCTCCTGCTTGCTCTGGCTTTGATCTCTTTGGATTAGACATTAGGATGAGAGTGGAGACTTTGTCTTGCTCACTGCCGTATCCTTGGCATTCAAAATAGATACTGAAACACAGTAGGTTCTCGATAAACATCAGCTGGCTGATTACAGACTTTCACTTCCAGCTTAATTTTCGTCTCATCACTTCTCAATTTCAATGAACTCCTGCTAGCTCTTTGTCCCTCTTTCCAAGCATACTTGAAATGGGGTGGTAAAGTCTAGAACCCCATGGGTGACAATTAAGATCTGAGAAATGGAGCAAGGCCTGTCAGCTACCTCCTCTCCCCAGGAGCCACAGGCAGGGAAGGCCTACTTGTAAGTGGGGTTGAAAGTTGTCAAATTGTGCAGTTTGAGAAATATGAGAGTTATGATTTTTTTTAAATATCCACCCATCCATGGTTCCTAAAATTCTACCCAGAGTTTCTATTTGTGTTATACTATACTCCTTTCTTACTACTAGCTTTAAAATGCAAATATTCTTGTAAGGCATGCCACTTTGATGACTTAACTCTTTGATTTGAATGCATTTCTAGAAATATTCCTTTTTATAAACACATATAATTATACTTACAAAATGCATTAAGAAAGCATTTTCCCAGAACCTGCTACCTTGCTGGGTACAAAAGATGCAAAGATATTGTACCCTCAAGGAGTGTTAGGCTGGTGAGAAGCGTTTCATGTCTATAGCCTTCCATGAGATGGAATATGATCAGCACCTTCAGAGAAATGATGATGATAGTAATTATGGCCATTTGCAAAAGTGGTCACAGATTCTTCCCCTCCTATGTTCTTGTAATGTGGATTTCTATGTCTTGAGGTGAAGCTTTTCTGTACCCCTCAAGTCTGAGCTGTTCTCATACTGTGGCCAATGGGGGACATTAGCAAATGGGACATAAGTTGAGATTCGAATGATGCCTGCACTTCAGGGCTTGCCCTCTTGCTACTCTTGGATTCCAGCTGCTATGTCATAGCTTGGACTGGTCTGCTGGGGGCTGAGAGACACATGACCCTGTCACCACCATTGCCAACAGCCAGCCAACATCTGGACATGTGAGTGAGCCCACTCAATACTAGCCAGTCCCCAGCTGAACCTCTAACTGACCACAAATGCCTATGTGAGCCTAGCCAAGACCCACAGAGCCCAGATTGGACCAGAAGAACTGACCAGTAGAATCATTATTGTATCAAACCACTAAGTTTTAGAGTATGAATTAAGGATCAGTAATAGGTAACTGATGATAGTAATAATGATAGCTTCCATTTACTGGTTGCTTGTGATGTACTGAGCATGGTACACACATTCATTTAATATGCATTCACTTAATTGCAACAGCTCTACAAGGAAGGTAAGAATTTACCACTATTCCACACTAAGGAAAGAGAGGCACAGAGCAGTTCAACCTCTCATCCAAGGCCACACAGCTAGTTAGTGGAAGAACCTCGACTCAGTTCCAAGTTTCCGAGACTTCATTCTGGTTTTTATAAGATGGCAGCAGGTCACCTACTGCAGGGTTACAGAGAAAGCGTGCTTGAAGTCCAGATGAAAGCTCTTGCCTTCTTGGGGCCTGGGTCACAGGGAGCAGAGGAGGCAGGGGTACTCCCTATGCCTGCCTCATAATTTTATCCCCTGCATGGACTTATTGCCGAGACATCCATTTAAGAGTAGCCCCATCCAGAGGAAAGACACCTGTCTCATTTCTCTCCCAGTGACAAATGTCCTCACCTCCCTCCTGGCTGTATGTAACCAGCCCCTTTCTGAAATTTCACATGAGCATTCCCCAGTCCCTGGCTATTTTTCTTAGCCCAGCATCTCTCAGCTGCCAATCCTCTGTGACAAGCTCCCCACTCCAACCCCCAACGGCTGTTAGGGTGATTTGTCAATAATAAATTCTGAAGCAAATTGAAATATTTTTCGACAGCATAAAAACAAATGGAAGAAAGTAGTTCCCATCCCGAAATGCTGATTGAATCAAATATTGCAATATCGATTGTATGATACATTTTCATATTTAATTCAATGAAAACCATGGGGTTCGAATGCTTTCCATTACCCTACAGAATTTTTCAGTTTGCTGGAGAATTTATTATTGGTGTGCCACCCAAATCGGATTACTATTGAATCAAAACCCTGCCATGTTATTCAATCAAAGACCATGATTCTAACCCCAAGAGTCGATCATTACCACTTTTCCCAAAGTGTATTTCCTTTTCCCTGTTTCACACAAGAATGGCCAGTTCTTTTGTTTGTCTGTACATCATCCAGCCCTCCTCCTTATGCTGCAGTTAGAATCTACCAGTGACAAAAACCTGGCCAAAATAACAACTGACTTTTCAACATCAATAGCAATCTAGGCTTTTCTGGGAATTTATGCTCTTGCTTCCCTGTTTTTGTCTTCTCTCCAGGCCCTGATATGGGCATGTGTCTGCCACGTACACTAGGTTACTTATCAAAGGCAGTTAGTCACCATGTCACCGCTAGGTAGACATGGAACTTGGGGGCTCAGAGCAAATGCTGTCAGTACTCCCCACCTCTTCTTAAGAACCTTCTTTCATTCCCAACAGCCAGCACCCTTTTACCTGTTGTATTAGTCTGTTCTCCTATTGCCATAAAGAAATACCTGACACTGGGTAATTTATAAAGAAAATAAGTTTAATTGGCTCACGGTTCCACAGGCTGTACAGGAAGCATAGTGGCTTCTGCTTCTGGGGAGGCCTCAGAAAACTGACACTCATGGTATAAGGCAAAGGGGGATCTGGAACTTCACATGGCCAGAGCAGGAGGAAGAGAGTGGGGAGGTGCCACACACTTTTAAATGACCAGATTCCATGAGAATTCAGTATCACGATGATAGCACCAAGGAATATGGTTTTAACCATGACAAACTGCCCCCATGATCCAACCACTTCCCACCAGGCCCCACCTCCAACATTGGGAATCGCAAGTCAACATGAGATTTGTGGGTGGGAACACAGGTCCAAACCACAAAACCTGTATTCCAGGAAGGCTGGGAGTACCTGGGAGTTGAAGTCCCTCTGGGGGCTTCCTTTAACCCATATTCCAGTTCCCTTGCTCCCCTCGTTGGGACACCTCTGAAGGTGACCAGCCTCCCCTGTCTCTAGGAATCCCATGTGGGATTGGGCCCAGTTCTCTTTTGTGGGACTTTATTTGACATTGCACCCTTGCTTGACCTCTTCCAGGTCCTTGTATCACCTCCTCACGTCATGTTAGGGACTGAAAAATTGTGTCCTTTCCAAATTTATGCGATGAAGTCCTAACTCCTAGTACCTCAGACTATGACCTTATTTGGAATTAGGGTCTCTTAAAGAGGTAATCAAATTTAAATCATTTGGGTGGCCTCTAATCCAATACGACTGGTGTCCTTATAAGAAGGGGAAATTTGGACACAGATACACACTCAGGAGAATGCCATGAAAAGATGAAGGTGGAGATGGGGTTGATGCAAAGGCACCCCCAAAATTGCTTGCAAACCAAGAAGCTAGGAAACAGGCATGGAACAGATTCCCCTCACAGCCCTCAGAAGGAACCAACCCTGCCAACACCTTGATCTCGGACTTCCAGCCTCCAGGACTGAGACAGTGTATTTCTGATGTTGAAGCCAGCCAGCGTGTAGTTCTTTGTTACAGCAGCCCTGATGAATGAATATGCTGTCCTACCTTTTTCCTGGCAGGACTTCTTGATAAAATCACTTCCATATGAACCCAGTCTCAGGGTCTGCCATGGGAACCCATCCAAAGCAGGACTATACCAAGTCCTTGGAGCTCAGTGCCCCAAATTGTCACTGTGTGTGTACATGCCTGATTGAGATCGGATTTCCAAAATCCGATTAGAGAACCTCCACTTAAACAAAAAGCCCACGCTGGTATCTAATAGTGCACGGCATTCAGCTGGGACAGACATGGCAACCTTGGGCTCTGTGGCCACACATATCCTCACACACATCTTTCTTCTGTGCCCCTCACAGCTGTGGCCCTGGCTGCTTCACCAAAGTTGAATTGAGTGTCCCTGAAAAATATAGCGTAGCATCCTTTCCCTGCCGCGAGACACTAAACCAATAAATTATAAATCAGCCAGCAGCCCCGTGACATGAGGATGTAATGAGAAATGCAAAATAAGAAAAGACACTGGGAGGAGGACATACTCCTCTCTCTCCCCCAGCTCAGCTCCCTTTGGGCTCAGAAAAAAACAATTGCTTTCTTTTTTCTGTGTGCCTCTGTTGTTACATGCATGCGATACACACACACACACACATACATACCCATATACACACATGCACACACCTGCACACACAGTGTCACTACTAATCAACCAGAGGCTGCTATCAGGGACCTGGGAACAAAATCAGGACAATAGAATTATCTGGTTCCTGGGGCTTATGAAACTCCTGGGCTAAAGGGCCAAATCTGTCGCCCAGGCCTGTTTCCTCTGGCGAGTGGTTAGCCCTACTCTGCCCGATTCCGCCCCTTGGCTGCTGGCCAGGTGAATGCTCACCTTGACCAACACCACCTGCCGGGCATCCTTGGGGTCCTCCAGCACACCTTCTGGAATGCCCTATGTAAAGGGGCAACCAGCTTGTCTGTCTCTCTTAGGGTGCAGGAGCCAGCTGCTCTCCTCTCTTCTCTGTTTGTTTATTTATTCATTGCCTCGCATCCATTTATTCAGCTATTCAGTGACTGATAGAGGGGGTCTGGGAATGAATATTTTCGAGGCCTCTAGGGAGCAAAATGATGCTACTAGAAATGCAGGAACAGTCTGTCTTCCTTTCCCACCACTCTCTGCCTGGTGGCCAGTTTCCCATTCGCCTGCGTTCTGAGGCCTTCTGCTCAACGCCGCCTGCCCCTTCCACTTCTCATCCTGCCCCAGAGGTTTCCTTCCCCACACATAAAGTCAGAATGCCTGCAATCTACTAATAGAGCCACTTCCCTGCACTATAAAAATCCCCAAAGCCTTGAAAACAATGGTTGGGCAGAAAACTCTCATGATGACAAAACCTGGCCAGAATGGCTATGAGGTTATTTAAGGTCTTATTTAACCCAGTTCATGGGACTATTCATGCATTTTTGCTGCAGAAATGTTGAAGTGTTTTATTGTGGGGCAATACCCCAGACACTGCTGGGGTTTCATATAAAATGTGGTAAATGTACTGTATGACCTTCCTAAAATCTGAAAGATTCAGAATTCTGAAACCTATCTATCTCTATGATTTGGATAACGGCTTGTGGACCCACACTGGTTTCCATCTATTGAGTGAATGTCAAGTGCCAGAGGCAGAGCTGACCTCTTTCCAAAGCACATTACATCATATATTAACAACAACCCTGTGTGTATGAGGTGTTATTCCCACTTCACAGATGAAGAAACTGAGGCCCAGAGAGTTAAACAACTTGCCCTAGGTCCCCAACTAGTAAATGGTGGATCCAGGAATTGAACTCACCTGTATTTGACCTCCAACTTTTAACTTTAACTTTGAACAATTTTAATCACTGTGTTTATTATTGCAT
Organism: Sapajus apella; assembly: GCF_009761245.1. Taxonomy (NCBI): domain Eukaryota; kingdom Metazoa; phylum Chordata; class Mammalia; order Primates; family Cebidae; genus Sapajus; species Sapajus apella. Next base: position 2,283,497 of record NW_022437065.1, on the reverse strand, counting down.
CCCTCAGTGATCTCCTGACATGCTGTCAGTCCAAACTATCTTAGTAGCTAAGGGCTTCAAAACTCCTGGTGCTCACCCCAGGCTGTGGCACTCGTGGGCCCTCTGGAGACATTGCTGAGGTGAGGAGGGGGAATTCTAATGTAGATGATCTCCAGGGCAGATAGGAAGTGCAGGGAGGGATGGGAGAAACTAAAAGAGCCCATTTTTTTAGGCATCTACCTGCTCCTCTCTCCTCACTCTCTGGGCCCCAGTACTGCGTTCCTCTGTCTTATGAAATGATTCTGCTCCTGGAGAACCTCTCTTAGGGTTACATCTCATTGGCCAAAGTCGTATCTGCTAAAGGAAAAAAAAATGGGTGCATTCTTGAGTCCCTAAGTGAATACCACCTTAGGCTAAAATAATACCAAAATCCTATTAAAATGAACAAAATAATCTCAGTCGTTTTCATTAGTTATTCTAACAATAGTGAGGAGTTTTCTCTGTGTGACTTACTCACTAGTGTGGCTCCTTCCTGGAGCTGCTTCATAGGTAATATGCACAGTACACTTAACACTGCATTCCAACAACAAAGCATTCATAGAGCACTCGATGCTTTGTTAATTCTAAAGGTAGTGACAAAAATTATAAAGATGGAAGTCAGCAGTGGAAAGTATACACTTGATATGCTACTCGCTGAGCTAGTTATCATCCACAAGAGGGGTCGGGAGACTTGAAGTGATCACCCCTCAAACCAACAGGCTATTGTGTGACTTTCAGTACCTACCTCCCATGAAATTAGGTGGAATACATTTCCCCACCTGTTGACTTTGGGTTTGGCCAGGTGACTTGCTTTGTCCAACTTCCAAGAGAACACAGCAGGAGTAATAGGGGGCCAGTTCTGAGCCTAGGTCTTAAGAGATACCTTGTGTTTCTGCTTAGACCCTTGGTACTTCTGCTGTTTATGTGCCCCAGGTAGCCACTGGTCCAATAAGCCTGAGAAGGCATGTGGAACCGTTAAAACTCACTCAGAAGCCTAAAGCAGAGCCACCCTTATAGCTCTGTGAGCAAGAAAATAAATGCTTGTTTGGTAAATCACTGAGTTGGGGATGATTTGTTACGTGGCATTATTACAGAAATAGCTGACTAATACACTTAGTAAAGTAGAATAATTGAAACTGAACTGGCACATATAGTAGGTACATCTGAAATTTCCTTGCAACAGAGCTAGGTTAGGGCCCCTAGTGTCCTTTGACTTATTTAGGCTGCTGAGGTCTAGTTAGCTCTGGAGAGCTGGAAGAAATCCTTTCTTAAACTGGTGGATTGGTTTGAGCCCTGGTTAGGTCTGGGTTGGTTTGCTTTACTGCCCCACCTCCCAATACCCTCTGTGTCACCAAAATGTCTATTTCTCAATATTTGAACAGCATGTTTCAGTTTTCAAATCCTTTTAATATAAATTGTTTACACTGCAAGTAAAACCGAAGCTCAGAATTCTTGCTATGCTCACAGCTTTCTTCCAAGAAATTCCTTCTGAAATGTCTCCAGGCCAGTGCCACAGGCTGCTGACACCCTTACATGCATTGGCTCGACCCAGGGTGGATGAGCGCTTGCCCAAAGGCAGCCAAGTCACAGACTGGTCAGTGGCCTATGACATGGCCTGCCCCCAAAGCTCTACCAAATGGAAGCATAAGTGATAGTTTTCTCTCCACATAGTGAGAAGAGTGTTGCCACAGAATCTGTAGTTTATTACAATCAATTCATGGAAAATGCACACAGGCCTATCCAGCCATTTTCTCCTCTGACCCTTGCATTAAAACTGCATTAGCATCATCAGGGAGCATGGTAGAAATGCAGACTCTTATGTCCCACCCAGACCCACCAAATCAGAATTTGCATTTGACCACCCGGGAGATTGGGTGGCACAATAGTTTGAGTAGTATTGCTCAGAGATATAGGTCAAGTTCTCTTTCACGAAGACTTTTTAAATGACTCCCTATTATGGGTTGAATTCTGTTCCCCCCAAAAGATACATTGAAATCTTAGCCCCAGTACCTAAAACTGTACCCTTATTTGGAAATAGGGTTGTTCTCAATGTCTTTGCTTAAGATAAGGTCATACTGTAGGAGGGTTATTCAGGAGCAGGGTAGGCCCTTAATTCATATGACTAATGTCTTTCTAAAAGGAGAAAAGACACAGACACACACGCAGAGGGAAGACAGCTATGTGATGACAAAGGCAGAGATTGAAGTGATGCATCTAGAAGCCAAAGAACTAGTGGAGCTCCAGAAGCTGGAAGATGCAAGGACATATCTTTCCCTAGAGGTTTTGGAGGGAGCATGGCACTGCCAACACCTTAATTTTGAACATCTATCCTCTAGAACTGTGAGAAAATCAATTTCTGTTATTTGAAGTTACTCAGTTTGTGTTACTTGGTTATGGCAGCCCTGGGAAACGAATACACCTGCCTGAACTGTTGGGGAGCTCCGTTTGGGTTCTCTCTTTAACTAAAGAAGACATGGAAATAAGGGCAATGGGTATAGGTTGTGAGAAGCACCAAAAAGAGAGGATGCAGGTGGGACAATGGAGGGAGAAAAGCCAACAAAGCTGTGGGCAGCTGGGATCCTTGGAGTGGAACGTGGAGAATATGCCTCAGAATTGTTCCACTGGAGGACAGGTTGGCATTTATCCACCGACTCCTGCTCCCATTGATTGTGGGTTCCCCCAGGGCCATCCATTTCCTGATACTTGGGGGTGAACCTACACGTGACTGAGTAAGCTTCCCTGGTCAGGGTCTATCTATGATCAGTGCAGAAGGGAGTCCTGTGCTTAAGGTTTAATGCCCTGTAGTCACCATCTTGCAATTCTCAATAACTTTATCTTTGAAATTGTGTTTTGTAAGGGAAATCTAATGGACAATGGAGCATGCTCTGGCGGCTTGGAATCTCTCAGCCTTCCCAGGATGGGTTCTCAGTTGCCTGCTCCACTGCTTTCACCCCGTTGCTGCCTCTGCTTGCCACCCCTGTCAGGATCCTGGTGGAAGGCACAGAGGGCTTGGGCATGCACCAAGTTGTGGGGTATAGCTCCAGTGATGATCTGCACTTGCCCTGGGAATAACTTCCTGCCAGAGGGAGTTTGACATTAAGAAGCAAATAAAAATTACTAGGATGGTTAACAGAGTGTGCACATGCAGAAGAGTGGGAAAAGCTTGTGTCCTGCTTTTTGAACAAGGAGTCTCAAATTTTATTTCCTTTCTTTCTCTCTTTTAGACAAGGTCTTGCTTTGTTACCCAGGCTGGAATGCAGTGACACAATCATAACTCTCTGCAGACTTGAACTCCTGGCTCAAGTGATCCTCCCACCTCAGCCTTCAGAAGAGCTAGGACTACAGGTGCAAACCACCAGGCTTGGCTCAAATTTTCATTCGGTGCTGTGCCCAACAAATTATGTCACCTTCCCTGTCCCTGATTCTGGAGGGAGCCCTGAGACAGAGGAGCAGAGAAGGGCAGGCAGTTGAGGTGGAAAGCTGTTAGCATGTGAACTGCCCCCCTTGGCCGCAGGTGAGCTTGAGCATTCCCAGGGGATATGGACTGGGGTGTCAACAGGGGCTGCTGCAGGGGTCTCCTCCATGTTGAAAAAGTTGCCTTACCCACCTTTATGTTGCTTTCTTGTTGTCTGATGGCTATTGGTCTCTATCAACCTGGTGCTGGGTTCCACCAGCGTATTTGAACAGGATTTACAGTTCTCTATGGGCTCCCATGGTACCTGGCCTCATCACCTGCTTCTGGAAGAATGAATGGAAGCTGTAAAATTAACAAAGGAGGTCACTGTGAAGCCTTGGGAGGACTGTGCCCCCCACAATATGAAACAGCCAATAGATGTCATTTCTTCTTTCTGTTGGGCACAAAGGCTAGGATTTCCCAAGGCATGGGACAGCGTGTGTCTGCCTGCCAGGTTGTCACAGCTATGCTTGGCATTGGGTAAGCAGAGCCAGCCAGCTGTCAGTCAGGGGAGGGGCGGCTGCACAGTGTCTATGTCTAGGGATGCTGCTCAGTGTATCCTCCAGCTGGGCCTCAAAGTCAGCAGAGGATACCAAATGTGGAGGGAAGGGCTTGGAGGCGAGGTGGCTGGGAGAGAGACAAGAGGGGCCCGCTAAGGGGAAAGGAGGCTGGGGAGGTGTGAAGGGAAGATGGGAGTGAGATGAGAGAGTAGGGTGGTCCTTGGCCTGATTTCAGGCAGTGGGGAGGCTACTGGGTACTCTTGTTGGTGGAGCACAGTAGTCACATACTTATGTCCTGGAGTTAGACCTGCCTGGGCTCAAATCCTGACCCTGCCAGTCCCTAAGTGCAAATTGGTAGGATACAGAGGATGCTAACAGCATCTACCTCATAGGAGCGTTGTGAGGCTGAAATGTGCATGACCTGAACCTGACACCCAGCAGGTGCTCCCCCAAATCCACACTCACACCATTACTTCTCATCAGAAAAGGAAGTACAAGGTCACCAGACCGGGAGTGTGGAGGCTTGTGTCCCTGACCACCTCCCCACAACTTTGTCCATAGCTTTCATCTTTGGCCTCTTGTAGGCAAAGGCTGATTACATGTGCTGGCTGGCTTAGGTTCTTTGTAGATGAGCTCCTGGCAAGGTGAACGCAGTCAAGGCCTGGTTTGCCAGAGGCCACAATTGCAAGTATTGGCCTCATCTCAGCTATGTCTCCTTGGGCAGAGTCCCTTCCATTAACCAGATCTCAGTTCAGCCATCAGTGACACAGGCAGGAAAACAATGAGCTGGGTAATAGCATAAACTTTGGAATGAGACTGCTTGGGCACAGCTTTACTAGCTGTGTGACCTTAGGCAAGTTCCATAATCCCTCTGTTTTCCATGACTATAAAGTAACAGTAAGTAGATGAATACCTACCTCATGAACTGCTGTAGAGCCTTCATTAGTTAACATACTAAAGGTATATAGAACAGTCCACAGTGCCCAGAATGTTCTGTATTAAAGTGGGAGGTATTACTACTGCATGGTACAAGAGATAGTGCTAATCAGGGATCTTGGCTCAGACCTTCCTGGGAGGTGGCATAGGAAATAATTTTCTTTTGCCTGGGTGCCTATGATTTAAAGGTTCTACATTACCCTTGGTAGCAGGGGCAGGGGACAGAAGGCAAAGGCATAAGGAAGTCTTCCCTGCATGAGTGGGTACTGGCTTGCCCAAAAAGTAGCGGGGTGGCAGCCACTGCTAAGTGAGCCAGAGTGGGGTCCAGAGGCTGTGCTAATTCTACAAGTTATGGCTGGAGGGAGGGTCCACGGAAGCCAGATTGTGACCGCTACTCATGCTTGTCCACACTTGAAGGGGCATGGACTTTATCATCAAGGCAATGCAGAAGCATTGCAGTGACAGTAATGAAATGATATCTATGAGGCTCAATCACTCATTCATGCATCAAGTGTTCATTGAGCAACAATTACGTGCTATACACAGTTCTAGACCCCGGAGCGGTGAGCACGATGGGCATGTCTTGGCCTTCAAAGTGCTGACAGGCAGGCTGCGAAATCTTCAAGTGACGACAAGCCCCAGCGCTGTTGAATAACAGGCCCAAATTCTGAATTCCTGTTCCCAGAGCTGAGCTTTTACTTTTGCATCGGGACCTGCAGGAGAAACTTGTGGACTATGGGTTCTCTGCATTTTTTCACCGAGTTGCCAGATGCAAGGCGTGCAACGGCTGTTCTGGAAACCTGCTTTTGAACCAGCTTTCTTCAGAAGGTGCACTGGGTTTCAGCCTCGATAGTTCTCAATGGCTAGCCTGGCATTTTCCCTTGGGTGCTAAAACCCCTGAGTGTTCCTGGTACTCAGCATCACACCTAATATATTTTCATTAGTCACCAAAGGCAGCCGGAAGTTGAGTTCTAAAAAGACTTGTGGGGAAAAAATTGGTCTCAGGTTGAGTTCTGTAGGAAGCAGATGCTGAGATGGAGTTAGTGATCATGAGAGATGATTTAGTTCTTCAGTGGCTTCCAGGAAGTACCATATCAAATTGGGCACCCATGGAAGGGAGAGGGGAGGAAGCAGGATTGGGCAAGGGGAGCTGTCAGGTGGCAATGCAGGTCTGAAAAGTCACTGCCAGTTCAGCAGGAGCTCCGAGCAAAGGTGTCATCAGAGGAACCCCTCATGGGACAAAAATGACCATCCTGAGTACCACAACCTGCTTAGCCACTGGCCAGGGACTGGAGGAATGTGACATCAGCTCAAAAGCTGAGGCCAGCCCTGCTGAAGCCAACAGCGGAAGGCTGTCAGCTAACCACAGTCAAAGCAGCTGGCATCGAGTTCTCTCCTGAAGGTGCTCTGATTGATGCCTCTTTGTGTTTCTCACAAAACCCAAAAGGAGAATTGGGAGCAGACCCCAGCACTGTGTACATAATTAAGGCAGGGTCTCACTCTGCCTTCAAGGCCCTCACTATCCAGTAGCACTTGTAAGAATTCATAATATCCCTGGAAGGAACATCCAGGCAAGAATACTCCAAATCCAGTTTATAGGGCAATGAGATACTGTGCAGGAAGCTGCTCAATTTGCCTGATACTCTGAGAATTTCCCCACCCAGACCAATGAAAATGATCTTTATACTAGCAATGGAGAAAACCTTTTCTATTTTCCTTTTTCCTAATTTGGTGGAGAAGATGCAAATGGATATAGATTCCATCAAAATGCTCTCACCAATGATAGATATCCCCTATTTTGTTTCGCTCCCGTTTGGGTTGTTAGAGTGGCGGCAATTAAACTTGACAAAATAGTGATTAAAAAACAATGAGAGGCAAATGTACCAGCACACCAGCGCGCATCTAGACCATTCCAAAAATGATCTCTTAAGTGTTTGAAATCTGCTTTATTTTCCTACCGCAGGAATGAGTTTTCAAAAAACAGCACTTAGGAAGGGCAATTTGCCACAAGCATTCTGCGGCCCCAACAAATAGTATTTCTTTCTAATGGACTCTCCCCCTCCAAATTTTAACTGCAGTTCCCAAATCAGATTCATTATACAAAAGAACGAACAAATGCCACAAAAAAAACCCAGAAACCGAAACTTTTCCTGCCACTTGCAATGTTGCAAAAGGCAAACAAAACTTCTCAACAGTAACTTTGCTTGCTGGGTTTCCGCGGCACCAGCTGCTGGGCTGCCCTGGCCTGGGAGGTCACAGCCACTGTGGAGCTCGGAGGTCTAGCTGTGATCCATCCCAAAAGTCAGCTGTTGCTGCCTTCTGAGCAGGGGCTTTATAACATCTGGCTGCTCCTTACAGGAATGAATGAAGTGTGTGACTGACTCTCAGGGGACCTTTTAGAGAGAGGAATTAACAACACAGGGCATTTTCAGCGGTGGGGATTTTGTTTGTTTATTTTTTGAAATCCTGATGCATATCTGGCCTTCGTGAAGCCACGGTCATGTCTTTCTCTCTCTCTTTCTGATGTGCAAGCAACTTTCTGGGTCTAATTATAGATGTAGTCTGTGCATCCTTGATCAATAGTTCTGAGTGTCCTCCCGCCTGAAGAGCTGTTTAGTTCTTGCTGATGAGCTGGCATTTCAACCTCTAGCTCTGAGCTGGAGTTTTCAGACTCCTTAACCCCATCAGCGAAGCTCCAGCTTCTCCTGGAGCACCCTTTTAATTTTGCAGAGGTTGGATTGACCCCCATCTCAGGAGGCCCCATCTGCAGGGAGGCCTAAGGAGGCTGCGGAGAAGCCTGACAATGTCCGGAAGTATGACGGGAGACTGGGATTCAAAGCGCGGCGACAGTCAGAACAGGGAACAGAGTCAAAGAGCATCTCCCCTGAGGTATCCCCTCAAAGGAGGGGCAGAGGAGAGCCGCTGGCAGCAAGAACGCAGCTTGGGAGCAAGGCAGCAATCCATGTGCTCATTCCCAATTATCTCCGGTAGAGCCATAATCGTGCTGGCTTTCGAGACCTAGAAAGCCACGCTGTTTGCCGGCTACTGTTTAATAATGAGAGATGCACAGCACAGGGGTAGCAGGGAAATGAAGAGGCAGAGCACAACTTGACCTGCAGGGCACAGGAAACCGTGAAGCAGAGAGATGCTTAATAATAGGGTTTTACTGGATGAGAGTGAGCGGCTGCCCGTGTGGCTTGGTGCCTTCTCTGAGCATGACCTCACACAGGCTCTCTCAATTGGCTCCATGTCCTCTGCCAGGGGGGTGGATGCTGTGGGAAAGTGAAGCTGGGCACAACATTGAGTACCCAGTGAAGGAAGGCAGAGAACGGGAGAGAAACAACGGCTCCAAGCAAGGTGTTGGCTCAGACTCTCAGTGCCCCAGAATAGAGTGTTGGGGGAAGCTCCCAGTTCCCCTATACGTAGGCCCTTTTCCAGGGCAGGCCTAGGCACAGGCATGGCAGGGGAGGGGAGGTACACCCAGGGACCACTTGAAAAGCAGCCGGCGTGGGTAACGCTCCCATGGCCGCCAATCCCGGGCCTGCCTGTTCCTATGGAAACAGGCGCCAAGCTAGGAGCCTGCTGCTGGGAGCCAAGTCCCAGGCGGCTGTCAGGCTCAGCTGCCGGCTGCCCACTGGGACCTGGAAGTGCCCTTTTCCAAAAACCATCCCTGCTGGCTCTGAATCAGAGGGGTCTCCCAGCATCCGCTGAGCTCAAAGCCTGAATGGAAGAGAAGTGGGAGGAGAAGGAGGGGAGCGAATAAAAATATTTACGCTTAACAAACACTTTGATATTTGAAGACTGTGTGTACAAATGAGGGCTGGGAACATCCTTGGTGAAGGGTTCGTGTATCCAGGCAAATCTTTTCATGCACACGTGCACACACACACACATGCACATATTCTCCAGCTCTCTTTCTCTCTTGATGGGTTTACATTATCACTGCAGCAGAATGCAAAGCTGGACTTGGGAGAGTTGTGAGTGGTGATGGATGAGCACCGAGGGACCACACCTGTGCACCTCTGTCAGCCCCGACATGGCCTGTGGCAGCTGGTTGGAAGGTACAGGGGGCATCTGGAGCCACCTGGCCACTTGAGGTGTGTTAGGAAGGCTGCCTGTTGGAGCTGCCACACTACTGGGGGCTCCAGGACTGGAGAAGCTTGAGGATCAAGTGTGGTGATGCTGAAGACAAGGCTGTCATGCCTGGTGTTCTGCGTTTGGGTGAATGTGAAGCCATCTTCAGAGGAAGTGTGTGGTGAATACTTGCACTGGGGTTGACTTTTCTCTTCAGAGATCCTGAATGTTGGAAACAATGTGCGACACCTGCATCGTGCCCAGGCAGAGGCAGCGGTGGTGAGGAGCTTGGGCTTTGGAGCCAGACAGTGCTGGCTGCGTGGCCTTGGGAAAGTTACTTAACCTTCCTGATCCTCAATTCCTTAACTTAGAGATAATAATAATAACCACCTCATTGTGTTATTGTGTGAACTAAATATGTTAAAATATATGGAATTCATAGTATTTGCTTGATAAATGTCAGTGAATGTTACTGTGTTCACCCAAGAAATGGTGACTGAGCCTGTTCAAAATGTGCGGGGACCCATGTTAAATCTTTGGAGGATACAATAGTTAGGAAGGTAATTTGCCCCAAGGGAGTTTACAGTTTGGTGAAGGATCCAAGAGAGGGACATTAATAATTAAGAATATAGGCAGAAGATACAAAGTGAAAGGTCAACAGTGTCCACTATCTGACCCCCCTCAAATAGTTCTTTGGAGATGAAAATAAGGTAGTATAGATATATGTTACTCAGGGAAGCCTAGCTGCTGTGACATACAACCCTCAAGTAGCAGTGGCTAAGCACCTGCAGTGGCTAAACACCCTCAGTAACTAAGCAACTTCAGTGGCTAAGCACCCTCAGTAACTAAGCACCTGCAGTGGCTAAGCACTTACTGTGGCTAAACACCTGCAGTGGCTAAGTACCTTCAGTGGCTAAGCACCCTCACTAGGTAAGTACCTTTAGCAGCTAAGCACCCTCAGTAGCTAAACACCTGCATTGACTAAGCACCCTCAGTAACTAAGCACCTGCAGTGGCTAAGCACCCTCAATAGCTAAGCACCTGCCATGGCTAAACACCTGCAGTGGCTAAGCACCCACAGTGGCTAAGGACCTACAGTGGCTAAACACCTGCAGTGGCTAAGTACCTGAAATGGCTAAGCACCCTCAGTAGTTAAGCACCTGCAGTGGCCAATCACCCACAGTGACTAAGCACTTACAGTGCCTAAGTACCTGCAGTGGCTAAGCATCCTCAGTAAATAAGCACATACAGTGGCTTAGCACCATCAGTAACTAAGCACCTGCAGTGGCTAGGCATCCACAGTAACTAAGCACCTACAGTGACTAAACAGCTGCAGTGGCTAACCAACCTCAGTTGCTAAGCACCCACAGTGGCCAACCACCCACAGTGGCTAAGCACCTACCATGGCTAAACACCCGTGATGGCTAAGCACCTGCAGTGGCTAAGCACCCTCAGTAGCTAAGCACCTGCAGTGGCTAAGCACCCTCAGTAGCTAAGCACCTGCTGTGGCTAAGCACCCTCAGTAGCTAAGCACCTGCAGTGGCTAAGCACCCTCAGTAGCTAAGCACCTGCAGTGGCTAAGCACCTGCAGGTATTTGGCATTCACTTTTTCATGAGGTGATTCAGAAGCCTGGGTAAGGTGCCTTCCAAATTCTCCAGCCTTGGAGTCCTCCACTGGCCCTTTCCATCCAGTGGATGGAGGAGAGACGAGAGCATATAGGACTGTGTGGGAAGTATTGGAGACCAGGTCTCAGTTTGGCTGCATTTTACTGTCCAGAATTCAGTTGTTGGCCCCACCTAACTGCAAAGGTTGCTGGGAAATGTAGTCTTCCCATGTACCCAATGGGTAAGTAAAATAGGGATTGGTGAACACATAGTGTTGTATCTGCCACAGTCAGAAAGGACTTTGAGATCTCAATAACCATACAATTTTTTGGGGCAGAGATGGTTTTCTGATTACTTATTGCTGTGTTATAAGCCAGTGCAAAACTTAGTTGCTCAAAACAACAGTGTTTATTTAGCTCATAAATCTATGATTTGGGCAGGGCTCAGCAGGAACAGCTGTTCCTTGTTCCACTCAGTGTGAGCTGAGTTGGCTGGGAAGCTGGGGCCTGGATTATCTGAAGGCCACTCACTACTATATCTGGTGGTTGATGCTGGCTGTTGGCTCAGACAGCTGGGGCTGGAACAAGTGGGGCTCCTCAGATATCTCTCTATATTTCCTTTTTGTTTGTTTATTTTAAAGAATATATTTCAAAATAACTAAAAGAGTGTAACTGGAATGTTTTAACACAAAGAAATAATAAATGCTTGAGATGATAGATATCCCAGTGACCCTGATTTGATTATTCCACCATTGCATGCTTGCATCAGAATAGCCCATAAATATGTATGACTGGTATGTATTCATAATAATCACAAACAAAAATTTAAAAAGCAATTTCTTTATTTTTATTTGTATACATTCCAGAGGTACAAGTGCAGTTTTGTTCCATGTGTCATAGTGAAGTCTGGGCTTTTGGTGTAACCATCACCCAAATATAATGTACATTGTCTCCACTAAGTAATTTCTCATCCCTGACTCCCTTCCCACCCTGCCACCCTTCTAAATCTCCAGTGTCTATCATTCCACACTCTATGTCCATGTGTACACATTAACTCCCACTTAAATGAGAACATGCAGTATTTGACTTTTTGTTCGAGTTGTTTCACTTAAGATAATGGCCTCCAGTTCCATTAGTGTTGCTACAAAAGACATGATTTTATTCTTTTTTATGACTAAGTAGTATTCTATTGTGACACATACCTCCTTTTCTTTATCTGAACATTCATTGATGGATACTTAAATTGATTCCATGTCTTTGCTATTGTGAATAGTCCTGTGACAAACATATGAGTGCAAGTAAAAATTATATTTATGGTGTACAATATAATGCTTTCATGCATGTATACATTGTGGAATGGCTAAAGAAAGCTATTTAGCATATGCATTACCTCACATATTTATTTTTTCATAGTGAAAACACTTAAAATCTACTCTCTTAGCAATTTTCAAGTATACAATATATTGTTATTAACTGTTGTCACCATGAAATACAACAGATCCCTTTAACTTACTCCTTTTCTTCAAATGAAATTTTCTGTCCTTTGACCAACATCTTCCCAGTTCCCCCACCCCTCTCTATATTTCTGTGTGGTCTTTCCATGTGGCATCTCCAGGATGGAGGCTTCATAGGGAAGCAGGACTCCCTTTGTGAACGCTCAGGGCTCCCAAGGCACATGTCCTAAGATAAAACAGCACAAGTTCTTTCCCAACCCATCCTTGGAAGTCAATCCCTCCAGTGACATCAAGGGATAAATTAATACAAATGTCTGGTTCATCATTCTTAAAGGCAAGACACTTCATATGGCTTTATTGTGTTTGGTTCAGAGGCCCCACTTACCAGGGTCACTTATTTCTGGGAAGTTCCTTTTTTTCTCTGGAGCCTTATGAGTCCCTGAGACTAGCAGACTAGAAACTGGGGGAAAAGCCATGGTGATGGTCACTGAACTGCTTATTGTCAAAGCTTCCCGCTAACATTGTCCATGCTCTCAGAGCCCATCATAGTCCCCAAGTCCTTCACTGAGGCTCCCAGGGCCATGGAGCTTAGAGTTCAGATCCCAGGATCCATGCAGCGCCCCCAGCAGAGGCTCTGCCATTCCCAGGGTCTATGTGGAAGCTTGGCACTGGTTTCCCACAGCACCTGCCACCTCTAGTGCCACCCTGTTGGTCTTGGATTCCCCTTCTATTCCTCATCCTTACCTAGTGTCTTCTTCCTAACCAGGCCCTTATATACTTCTCACTCAGGGCACCTGTGGAAATACAACTTCTTGAGGCAGGTTCCCACCCTTGGCCAATTAGTGTGAGACACCACAATGATGATTTCTGCAGAACAACTCTTTTAGGAGGGGACAGTGTGCATTAAAGGCACTCTGAGGCTTGATCCATCCAGATTTAATAAGACATTTATTTTTAGTTAGCCCTGGCCTCCAGGCCTCATAGCTCTACTCTGGTAATTTCTTTACCAGGCTCCATCCTGCCATCCTTTCAAGCATTTTTTTTTTTAAATAGGGTCTCTCTGTGTTGCCCAGGCTGGAGGGCAGTAGTGTGATCACAGCTCACTGCAGACTTAACGTCCTTGTTAAAGTGATCCTTCCACCTCAGACCCCAAGTAGCTGGGACCACAGCCACACCTGGCTAATTTTTAATATTTTTCTGTAGAGATGTAGTCTCATTATATTGCCCCAGCTGGTCTCAAACTCTTTGGCTCAAGCCATCCTCCCTCCTCAGCCTCCCAAAGTGCTGAGATTACAGGCATGAGTCACCGTACCCAGCGCTTCCAAACATTTTAAAGGAGTCTGTCCCGAATCTTCCAGAGCCCAGATGACATGCCCCAGAGGCTCAGGGGAGGAGGACCTCACTTCTAATCTAGGAAGAAGTTATGCTTTCATGGTGATGGTGACATGTTGCCCTAGATTGACTGCCCCTTGAAGAGATCCCGTGCCTAGGATTTGTGTGTAAGGATTTCATTTGAGAGGACATCCTGGCCAACACCAGTTGGAAGTGGGGAAGCCAGACAGGGAAGGGGAGCAAGTCAACACAGGGTGTGCTAAAAGTGTCTGGGTCTTAGTCCTATTGGGCATTGCCAGGAGACAGTCACCCTCAAAGTCATCATACCTGAGAGTGAGGAGTCAGGGTGTTTATTTGCCCACTCCATGCATCCATTGTGCAGAGCTGCTGTGGAGAGTATAAGATCCTTGGCACCCCCTACTTGCCCTGCACTACAGAATGCCCTAAGACAGAGAGTGTGCGTGGATGCTGTAGGAATGAGGACATATGGACAGGACACCAACAATGTCTGTCACACACAGGAATGGATTTTGAATTTTAGCTTTTTATTATGTAAAGTATCAGATGTACAAAAGTAAACAGAATAGTATAACGACCACCCATGGCCCCATCCCCAGCTTCAACAATGATCAACATTCTTTTTTTGTTTCAACTATGCCTCTGAACTGACTTTTATAGAATGGAGAAAACATGTAAGAAAAGGAGGGCAAGATTCCAGATAGCTTTAAGGCATGAGGATACAAACCAGCAAATAAGCCTGCAGTGCTCTTTGACTTCTGTGTCACGTGCATGATAGAGACATGGAGTTCAAGTGAAAAGTTGGCCTGGGACCAGCCTTGGAGAGCCTTAGAGAGCAAGCTAAGGAGGGCATGGAGAGACATTTTCTGGCAAGTTGTGTAGGTGAGGACCCTGATTGTCTCAGCTTGGGATCTCGAGAAGCAGACCCTGAGAGAAGGAATCAATGACAATGAGTTATTTGGAAGGTGGTTGTAGGAAATAGCAGGGGAATAGAGAAGTGATTCAGGGAAGGGAAGGGAGAGATAAAGGATGTATTAAGCCAGCTACTACCAGGGCCACTGGGGTTTGGTCCCACAGGAACTCTGGGAGACAATGCAGAGCACACAGCTCAGAGTTATCTCCAAAGCGAGCAAGAGCTGGGACATTTATCTACCAACTCTCCTTCCATCATTACTGGAGGGCTGTTTTCTATGGGCACTGATTCCTTGGCCCTTCCAACTTGTGGTTCTGGAAAAAACCCTCTGAAACCGAAATATGGATACTGGCAAGTGGAAGCCTGCAGGAGCACACCAGGCTGGAAAGATCTGGAGGAATATGGATGGGGCACTGACGGCCTCTCCCACACTGATCTTAGCTGGAATTTATTAGGAGGCAGGATGTCTGATGGATTGGGGCAGGGACATTCAGGAGACAGGGACACCACGAGGAGGCTTTTGCTGTGGTCCGGGTGGGAGGCGATAGAGTTCTGAGCTGGGAGAATAGGAAAGGAGAAGAGGTGACAGATGGGGGAGAGAGAGATTGGGGAGATATCATCGACAGGATTTGGCAACTGATCTTGCATGTTCACACGTAGGAGGCAAATTACCAGAGATAGATTATAAACAATGCTCAACCATAGTAGCTACATTTTTAAACTTCTGGTAAAGCAATCAAATTCATCAACAATCCTGCTGGGTCTCTCTCAATTCCAGAAGCTCAGCCAGACACCCAAAGGCTCAGAGGTAGAAGATTAAGTGACTGAGGGGCTGGCATCTTCTCAGGTGTGGCCACAGGCCTGACTCATTCCAGACTTTTTCAGGCTGTGCTGTAGCTAGATGAGGGACAGTGAGAGCAGCCCTGGGTAATGTGTCAGAAAATCCAAGATCAGTTCTTTTCTCCTCCGCTGTACAGCTTGGGACAAGTTAACGGGCCTCAGTTTCCTCAGCTATAAAAAGGAAACAATGTATGTGCTCTCCCCATCATGAAATACTTGTTGTGAGGACCCAACATGTTTGTGTCTCACTCTGGCTCTTTTGATTGTTCTAGCAAATGCATTCCTCTTCAATACTTTAGTCTTGAAACTAAATATCCCTTAGTCTGAGAGTTCTGAGACCACTATGACCACCTTCTCTGCCTCTGCCAACTCACCAACTTTCCCTGCATGTCTTTGTTTTTGTGCCCTGCTAACAACAGAGAAGTTTCTCAGTGTCAGTGCCCTGCCCATATTCCATAGCCCTTTATGTCCTCGTCCATTTGCGTTGCTATAAAGGAACACCTGAGGCTAGGTAATTTATAAAGAAAACAGGCTTATATGGGTCACATTTCTGCAGGATGTACAAGAAGCATGGCACTATCATCTGCCTCTGGTGAAGGCCTCAGGAAGCTTCCAATTATAGTGGAAGGGGAAGGGGAGCAGGTATCACATGGCAAGAAAGGAAGGAAGGAAGGAAGAGAGAGAGGAAGGAGGTACCAGGGTCTTTTTAACAGCCAGATATCATGGGAACTAAGAGTGCAAACTCAGTCAATCACATGAGAATGGCACCAAGCCGTTCATGAGGAATCCACTCCCATGACCCAAACACATTTCACCAGGACCCACCTGCAACTCTGGTATTCAAATTTCAACATGAGACTTGGAGGGGACCAATATCTATACTCTCAGAATATCTACATGTTTGTACCTGAAAGCTTCCCATACCCCAAAAGGCAGCTCTGCCTCTGTGGGGCAGGCCAGAAAGGCAATTAGAATACCTGATGGAAAAACGTACTTTGCAGATGTGATTGAATTAAGGGTCTTGAGACGCGGGGATGATCCTAGATTATCTGGGTAGGTCTTTATAAGAAGGAGGCAGGAGGATCAGAATCAGAGACTGTGATGTGACAATGAAAGCAGAGGAGAAGGAGATGTGACAAGAGTAGAATAAATCACAATGATGCAGGGTCATGAGCCAAGGAATGCAGGCTGCCTTTCCAAGCTAGAAAATGTAAAGAAATAGAATCTCCCCTAGAGTCTCCAGAAGAATACAACCCTGCTGACCCAGTTCAGATTCCTGCCTTCCAGGAGGTAATACAGTTGTGCTGTTTTAAGCCACAGAATTTGTAGTGATTGGTTATAGCAGCAATAGGAAACAATTACATTCAGAAATTCACACTGCTCGAAGTAATTAGCCCTCCATCCATGCCTGATGGGAGATGGTGGATAAATGCCTGAGCTCCTTCATCTTTCACATAGAGTAATACTACGGTGACTTTTTTTTTTTTTTTTTTGAAACAGTACTTTGCTCTGTTGCCCAAGCTGGAGTGTAGTGGTGTGATCATGGCTCTCACTGTAGCCTCGAATTCCTAAGCTCAAGCAATCCTCTCACCTCAGCCTCCTGATTAGCTGGGACCACAGGCGCTTGCCACCACACCCAGCTAACTTTTAAATTTTTCATACAGACAGGATCTCACTATGTTGCCCAGGCTGGTCTCAATTTCTGGGTCTCAAGTGATCCTCCTGCCTTGGCCTCCCAGTGCTGGGATTACAGGAGTGAGCCACGATGCCTGACCAAGAGGCACCTGTTTTATACCATTTCTCAGTTTCCCCTGGGATTAAGCACCTATAACTACTATGATAGCTGGCTTAATAATATACCCCCTTTTGCCTTCTTTCTTGTATGACTTTAATACTTCCCTGCTGAGGACTCCTGGAATCTCTTCCAAAATAAACCACTTGCACTTAGATCCTTAATCCTTAATGTCAGTGTCTCCTTCTGAGGGAAACTGATATAGTTTGGCTGAGTCCCCACCCTAATCTCATTTTGAATTGTAGCTCCCATAATTCCCATGTGTTGTGGGAGGGACCTGGTGGGAGGCAATTGAATCATGGGGTGGGTCTTTTCCGTGCCCTTCTTGTGACAGTGAATAAGTCTCATGAGATCTGATGGTTTCATAAGTGGGACTTCCCTTGCACAAGCTCTCTTGCTTGCCTCCATGTAAGACCTGTGTTTGCTTCTCCTTTGCCTTCCATCATGAGGCCCCCCCAGCCACATGGAACCTTGAGTCAATTAAACCTCTTTCCTTTATAAATTATCCAGTCTTGGGTATGTCTTTACTAGCAGCATGGGAACAGACTAATACAGAAACCAACCTAAGGTAGCCCACAGAGAGGGCCCCCGTAGTCCAGGACCCTTGTTAGCTACATTTCATTCTCAGTCCTATCAACCCTGTGAAGGAGCTTGTGCTCCCATTTTTCAGATGAGGGAGCTCATCCCAGAATCTGGACTAAGTGCCATAGCTGCAAAGTGGAGCATTCCAGATTTGAGACAAGGTGTGCCTGAATCTAACACTGTGCCTTGTTCGTGGGAAAGCTGATGAGAGGGATCACACAACTCCTGATGCTCAGGGGAGCCTGCACCAGAAGTCCCTGTCTTCCACCTTGATCACTTTGCCTTTTGATGGTTGCCTTGGTCTTGCTGCCCCCAATCTTATTGTCTCAGGGAACTGTCACACTCAATATTTGCACCTGTGATAGTCTGCCAGAGCTGCCATAACAAAGTACTACAGACTGGGCGGCTTCAATGTATTGTCTTACGGTTCTGGAGACCAGAAGTCCAAAAATCAAGGTGTTAGCAGGGTTAGTTCCTCCTGAGGGCCATGAGGTAAGGATATGTTCCAGACCTCGCCTTGGCTTGTGGGTGGCTGTCTTCTCCCTTTGTCTTTACATTGTCTTCCCTCTGTGCCTGTGTGTGTGTCTCTGTGCCCAAATTTCCCCCTTCTTAAAAGGACACCAGTCATACTGGATTAGGGCCCACGTCATCTTGATGTGATCATCTTCAAATATGGTTCTAAGGATGATGATGTTCTGAGGCACTGGGGGTCAGAACTTCAACCTTTGAAATTGGGGAGGACAAAGCTTGACCCGTAGCAGCGCCTGAGGGACAGTCTTTCATAACAGACTTGTGAAGTCATGGGCATTTTCTGGATCCTGATTGTTTTTTCTTGGGGCTCTAGAATTCATCACCTTTTTGAGGGGTTGAGATGTCGAGGCTAGCTGTGTATGAGGCAAGGAAGCACGTCTATGTGTCTGGCCAGCTGGTGGCAAGGTGGTGATGATGAATTGATAGGTTTCCATTGATAGGGAAGGAGATTAAGTTGCCAACCTGTCTGTGCCCTCCTGGGTCCTGAAGGAGGAGACCAGTAAGTTGAGACCTGCCTTAGGGGAGACAGCAATCTTTCTTCTTCACTATTATGTCCTAGTTTCTGGCACTGTGCTGGGCACACAGCCGGGCCCCAGTGAGTCCCTGCTGGTTGCTTGAATGGACCCTGGACCTCTGGTCACATGGTAGAATTGCACAAACCTTGCATGTATGGGCAGGATATGAGGTTGTAGTCAGAGTCAGAGGGAACTGAGTGTGAGAGGAGAAAGAACTGAGAGGGGGCCTGGACCCTGGAGAAGCTGAGGAACAGAATCTGCCTGAGGCCATGTTCACTGAGTGCAAGTCACGTCAGCACCGGTTGGCTGGGGCAGACTGGAGCTGGTATGGCAGTTGACCAACAAGAGCTGTGTGCTTGTATTCATCTGTCTGGGAAAACCAAAGTCAGGGGCAGGGGCAGGGGCAAGAAAAAGGAGCCCTCCAGAAGGAAAGGAAAGGGGAAAATCAGAGCTAGAGGGGAGAGAGAGAGCTGTGGTTGGTCTTTTATTTGTTTTCACAAATTGAGTGGTTGAAAACAATGGAAATTGATTCTCTCATAGTTCTGGAGGCTGGAAGTCTGAAACCCAGGTGTAGGCAGGGTTGGTTCCTCCTGGAGTCTCATGAAAGAGGTTCTTTCCCATGCTTTTTTGCTGGCTTCTGGTGGCTGCCAGGGATCCTTAGCATTCCTTGGCTTGCTACTGCATCACTCTAGTCTCTGTCTGCATTTTCACCTTACCCTCTCTGTGTGCCTTCACCCATTCTCTTTTCTTATAAGGACACTTGTCATTGTATTTAGGGCTCACCTTAATCCAGGATGATTTCATCTTGAGATCCTTAACTTAATTAACTCTACAAAGACCCTTTTTCCAAATAAGGCTATTACAATTATAAGTTCCAGGTTGACATATCTTTTGGGGGCCACTACTCAACCTGCTGTTTTTGATGTTGGCTTTGGGTCCAGTCCTTTAAACTTGGACTGAGTCTTATGGGTAGGTTGCTGGCTGGTCTCCTGAAAGATTCCATTCTGCCATTGCAGGGCACCAAATAGACTTTTCTGGTGTCTGGTCAGAAGTGGGTTCTGGGTGAGAAAGAAGGCACAATCCCTCCCCTTTGCAGAGCCCACTGTGGGGGTGGGAGTGGGGAGCAGACAGAGCTCTGTCATCTGTCTCCAGAGTTGAACCTCCGGGCCAGGACCTGAAACTGCATGTTTCGCCTGGGGCACCAAACATAATAGCTAAAAAATTCTGGTGGCTCAAGCCTGTAATCCCAGCACTTTGGGAGGCCGAGGCGGGTGGATCACAAGGTCAAGAGATCGAGACCATCCTGGTCAACATGGTGAAACCCCGTCTCTACTAAAAACTACAAAAAATTAGCTGGGCATGGTGGCGCGTGCCTGTAATCCCAGCTACTCAGGAGGCTGAGGCAGGAGAATTGCCTGAACCCAGGAGGCGGAGGTTGCGGTGAGCCGAGATCGCGCCATTGCACTCCAGCCTGGGTAACAAGAGCGAAACTCCGTCTCAAAAAAAAAAAAAAAAAAAAAAAAAAAAAAAAAATTCCAACATGAGACCAAAATGCAGATTTTTCAAAGGAAATATCAAAGAACCAGTTAAAGGACTTTAAATCCAGAGGAGGACATAAAAGGTTGAAGAGAGGAGACACTGGATTTTCTGAAAGTAGATTTCTTTGGATTTTCTCCCCTTACTGGGAGCCCCCAGCCTGGCACACTGAAAAGAGGGCTAAGATATACGTGCGGGTGGAGGGAGGGTGCTCATTGAAAGCCAGAAGGAATGATGTAAGCACTTTGCTTGGAAAACCTGAGGATACTTGAGTCCTGCTGTTATCTGGGCTCTGTGGCCTGGGATGTGGCATGCCTTTTTTCTCTGAGAAGCTATTTGCCTGAGGCAACAAGGGAGGGAGTGAGGAAGGGGGGGGAGAGAGAGAGAGAGAGAGAGAGACAGAGAGAGAACGCTGCTTCTATAGAGAAAATGACTGCCCTCCCCTTAAACAGCATGCCAATTTTGCATGAATCCTAGGCACTGGGTACCGAACCATGGTAAGAATGTTGGTCTGGAAAACTAAACCCAGACCTTCTTTGTCTGTGCTCCATGGGCCTAAGGCTTTAGAGGTCCTTGAACCTCCCCAAATTCTAGATGAATATTTACAAGTAGCTGCTAGTGAACATTTTTTCTAGTGGGAGAATCCATTGCTTTTGTTAGATTCCCAACAGAACTTGGGATTCCCCAAAAAGCTGAGACCCAATCAGACATGCTTTAGGGCCTGTTTAGCCTGATATTCTAGGGTCTCAGGACCCCTAGACTCTAGGAAGTGTGAAAATCCTGAGGGGTCAGTGGCAGATCCAGATTGACCTATTGATGTCCAGCTCCAGGGTCCACTTGACAAGCAGTGTGTGGTGGGTGGAAATGTGTCTCTACAAAAGTTAGGTTGAAGCCGTAATCTTCAATGCCTATGAATGTGACTACATTTGGAAACAGGGCCTTTGCAGATGTAATCAAGTTAAGATGAGGTTATATTGGAATAAATTGGTCCCGAAATCCAATGACTGGTGTCCTTATGAGGAGAGAGGAATTTGGAAACAAAGAGGGAAGAGGTTGTGTGAAGACAGAGGCAGAGATTGGAGTGATGCATCTAGGAGCCAAAAAAACCAGTGGGGCTACCAGAAGCTTGGAAGAAGCAAGTAAAGATTCTTCCCTGGAGCCTTTGGAGGGAGCATACCCCTGCCGATCCCTTGATTTAGGATGTCTAGCTTCAGAGCTTTGAGAGAATAAATTTCTGTTGTTTTAAGCCACACAGTTTGTGGTAACCTGTTGTGGTAGCCACAGAAAATGAAAGCACAGTGTGTCCATGTTCTTGTGTTCTTACTTCAAGACTGTTTACTTGGTTTTACAACTTTTTTTTTTTTTTTTTTTTTTTTTTTGCACATCACTCCTTTATTATACTGATCTGGAAAAAGGATTTAGTACAGTTATGCTCAAAGGAACACTGGACCCATGTGGCAGAACCAAGCAACTAGAACATGATTCAGAAATCAGTGAGACACTTGGACAGGACCAAGAGGCATTTCACTGCCACAAAACAAGGTAGGGAGGGATTCGGAAACACACAGCAGGAATTTTACATCTTGCCTCCCAGCTTAGAAATGACCCACAGTGACTGCGCTACCTCTAGGAGAGACCCTTGCATCAATGATTCAAGAGGTATTCATATGCCAGGTGCCCATTTACACGTCTCCACCCTCCTTTGGTTTGCAAAAGGAGAATTGACTTCCCTGGACTGTACTCATCCCAAGGGTCAAAGGGGCCCCCATAAGCTCCAAGGGGGCAAGTTTTAGGCTCCAGGGCCCTATACAATCTAGTCCCCTCCTTTCCCAGCCCTACAGGACACCCTCTTCACCCTCTAGATCTAGTCACACCTTTGGGGTCTGGAATATGCAGACTCCTTCGTGTCCAGGGGCTTTTGCATATTCTGTAAGCTTTGCTAGAGATGCACTTAAAACAATTTTTAATTATGAAAATTTCAAGCGTATACAAAAAGAAAAGAATTGTAAAATGAATCTCTTTTTTTTTTTTTTTTTTCCTTTGAGACGGAGTTTCGCTCTTGTTACCCAGGCTGGAGTGCAATGGCGCGATCTCGGCTCACCGCAACCTCCCCCTCCTGGGTTCAGGCAATTCTCCTGCCTCAGCCTCCTGAGTAGCTGGGACTACAGGCACGCACCACCATGCCCAGCTAATTTTTTGTAGTTTTAGTAGAGACGGGGTTTCACCATGTTGACCAGGATGGTCTTGATCTCTTGACCTTGTGATCCACCCGCCTCGGCCTCCCAAAGTGCTGGGGTTACAGGCTTGAGCCACCGTGCCCGGCCAGTAAAATGAATCTCTATGTACTCAATACCTAGCAGTAACAAGGATCGCATGGTGAATCTGTTTCATTTATACTCTTATTCATTCCTTTCTCCTCCAACCATATGATTTTGAGGCAAATTGCAGTATTGCATCATTTTGTCTGTAAATATTTTGGTATCTATCTCTAAGAGATAGGGACTTTTTGAAAACAGAACTGAAATAACATTATCATATCTAAAAAAATTAACAATTTTTTTTTTTTTTTTGAGATGGAGACTCACTCTGACACTCAGGCTGGAGTGCAATGGGGCGATCTCTGCTCACTGCAACTTCTGCCTCCCGGATTCAAGAGATGCTCCTGCTTCAGCCTCCTGAGTAGCTGGGATTATAGGTGCATACTACCATGCCTGGATAATTTTTGTGTTTTTAATAGAGACAGGGTTTCACCATGTTGGTCAGGCTGGGCTTGTATTCTTGATCTTGTGCTCTGCTCGCCTTGGCCTTCCAAAGTGCTGGGATTACAGGCATGAGCCACCACACCCAGCCACAAATTTTTAATAGTATTAAACATTCATTGAGTGTGCAGGCTTCTGATTGCTTCATAAGTGTCATAATTTGTTAATGGTTTCTTTGAATTGGAATCCAAATAATAGCCAAACATAGCAAACATTTATCTCTAAGTTTTCTCTCTTTTTCTCTCTCCTTTTGCAATTTATTTGTGGAAGGAAACCAAACTGTCTCGTAGAGTTTCTCAGTCTGCTTTTGCTTGCTTATATCCTTGTAATGTCATAACATCTTCCTCTGTCACTTGCATTTCCTGTAAATTGGGTAGTTAGATCTACAGGCTCTGATAGATTCAAGTACATTGGGAGCGGGGGTGTGTTGTGAATATGAATAAGAGGGACATCGTGTCTGGATGGCTCTCCTCCTTTCTTGATGGCCCTCCTTTTGAGTTGGTGATATGGTTTGCATGTGTGTCCCCTCCAAATATCATGTTGAAAGGTGGCCTCCAGTGTTGGAGGTGGGCCTAGTGGAAGGTGTTTGGGTCATGGGGTTGGAACCCTCATGAATAGCTTGCTGCTGTCCTTGAGGTAATAAGTGAATTCTTGATCTATTAGTCAATGCGCTATCTGGTTGTTTAAAAGAGCCTGGAACTTCCTTCTTCTCTCTCTTGCATCTTCTCTCGCTCTTATGACACACTGGCTCCCCTTTGCCTTCTGCCATTTTGAAAGTCTCCTGAGGTCCTCACCAGGAGATACCAGCAGTGTGCTTTGTGTATAGCCTGCAGAACTGTGAGCCAAATAAACCTCTTTATGAATTGCAGCCTCAGGTATTCCTTTATAGCAATGCAAAACATGCTCACACAGTTGACAATCACTCTTTACATCCCCTACATCAGGGAGATGTGTCCAGAATTCTCCTTACACCTTTTGTACCCAGTCAACTCTTACACCAGCTTTGGATCTCATCTTAAAAATTACTTTCTCAGGGAATAGTGTCCTCACCCCCCTAGACTGGCTCACATCTTCTTGTTAGAAATGTTCACGGTACCATCATAGCTCATACATTTATTTAGGATTCTTTGCTAAAGGTGTGGCTACCCCAAAAGACCATAAACTCCTTGAGTTTGGAGGCTGCATCTGTTTTCCTCTTCACTGCATTTCCAGTGCCTGGCATGGAGCAGTTGCTCAGTGAGCATTTGTCAAATGAGTGAGTGGGTGGGTTCTTTTGCTTTTGGCATCCTGGAAGTCTGGAGTGGGACTGGAAAAGGAGTGAACCTATGACATGGGGCTAATGTCTTGCACAACCCAGGTTTTCTATGGAATGTTTCCGTGGCCAGAGCATACTCGCCTTTTGGTACCACCCTCTGGAGGCCTTGATGTCCTGCCATGTCTACCCTGCACTCCTCCAATCACCTTGCTGCTGAATTGCAGAATGTGGCTTGCCCCTTTAGCACTGGGTGGCATTGAAAGAAATAAATTATTTCTTTCCTCCTCCCCAATCCTTGGAGACACAGAATATCCCATCTTTAATCACTGCCTAAAATGCAGGATTTTTATTTCCTGGATTAGAAAATGTTTCCCTCCCAGAGAGGCCTGATGCGCCTTCCGGGGAGCCCTTTCCCTCTTCCTTTGATCTTAGAGTATTCCACCAGCCACTGGCTCCTGATGAATTAAACAAAAGGAGAGGTCCAGGGTCCCTCATAGGCTCCGTCAAACATCTGAGGATGTCAGTCAGGCCACCGGATCAATGGCTGGCCCTAGGCAGGTTTGGACATTCAGCCTAGAGCAACCTTACACCCTTGTAGAGGGTGTCATTCTGGAAATGGAGCAGAAGGAGTCTGCCACAGTTTGCTCATTGGCTTGGCTTTTTCTGGGGCCTTCTGGGGGAACCAAGATGATGTATTCTGCATTTTTTTGTCCCGTCTGTTTGATTTAACATCAGTAATTTTTTTAAAGCTATAATTTTAAGCTAATGAGACCTTGTGTTAAAACCCAGCATTCCACAGCTGCTTTTTGTCCATAAGTGTGGTTCTCTGAGGGAGACATCTTGGGATGCATTTACCTATTGCTGGGTGGCTACTGCCATTCAAAAATGCTTTGGGGACACAGCTCATGGATGTGCCTTTTGGAGCCTATGCCATGTGCTTTTAGGCTTCAGTGGCACAGCAGACCTCGGTCCTTTGTGCCATACTTTGGTGGCCAGGTTGAGGATGGTCCTAATGTGGGGTCTGGGTCTGTCTGGCTCATGCCACTGTGCCCAGCACCCAGAAGAATGCTCAGGAGATATTCATGGGATTAAGGAATGATCAAATCTTTTCAGGATCAGAAACAAGATGTCATGAATCACAACAGCAGGATAAGCTTGACTCCCTTGCTTGGCTTGTCAGCGGCCCTGGAAGGTGTTTTCAGAAAACGACGGAGTGATATGTCACCCCTCTGGCACATCCCCAGAGTTTGTAAAGCTGATCTCACTGCCAGAGGGAGTACCACATCCCAGAGGGAGCAGATTTTCCAGATTCCTCGATTGTTGGGACCGTCATTGTGGGACTCTGGGAATCTCGCCATGGCTTACCCTGCTCTGAATCTCTAACTCCCGGCACAGTGAATTGCACATGGCAAGTGTCCTAGTTTGCATTCTCTTAAGGGTGTGAGTGCAAGTCGTTTATTTAGGAAAAGTTCCCAGAAGCCTAGTAAGGGGGTGCAGAAGTGAGACAAGGAAGGGAGGAAAGCCAATAAACAGTGTGCTAAGGAGCAGGTGGGCAAATGAGAATCCCTCCTGCTGGGAGCCTTCTGGAAGACTTTGAGGAACATAATCCAGTTGCCTTCCACTGAAGGGTCATGAAGCTGGGGTGCATGTTTACAAACTACTGCCCTCCCCTCCCCTCTTGGTTGATGGTGGTCTGTTGGGTGTTGCCTCCCTCACTCCTAGCCTGCCTGCAGTGTGGGGTGAGCACACTTCTGCAGCCAGAGGAAGCCTGAAGGCAGAGAGATGAGTGTCTGAGATAGGAAGCCATTGGGGCATGCACAACTATCCACCAAGTTGCAGGTGACCTTTGGAGTGGGCAGAGGGGATAAGAACAGGGCAGTGTGTTCTACAGTAAGTGATCAAATGTTTGCTGGATGAATGAATGCTAAGTGAATGTGTCTGAACCACAGATTCTTATAACATGGGGATAATGATTTTGGCAACTATTATAGTCAATTTCAATTTCTCTCTCTCACCCCCCCTTCTCCCTCTCCCTCTCTCTCTCTCTCTCTCTGTCTCTCTCTCTCACACACACACACAAACACACACGCACACACACACGTATATATACAATATTGAGCATTAAACACCTATTAAATGATTCATAATGAGTTCTGCTTGGCTCACAATGTTCATTCCCATGCTCCTGGCAACCTCCTAACAATAGTGCCTTACATGTATACATATTGAACAAAATGTGGGATTCAGAGTAAGACAGGCCTGAGTTTGAATCTTACTTCTACTTCTTTGTGACCGTGGGCAAATTATTTAGTCTCTCAGAACCTCTTCTTCTGGGAAATGAAGCAATAATGTCATCTCCCAAAGCTGTCATGAGGATCAAAAGAGGTAATGTTGGTAAAAGCACTCAGCTATGTGTAAAGCACTGTAGAATGTGAGTCATTGTTTTCCTTAATGTTCTTATTACATTCAGATCATTCCTTTATTTACTAAATATTTATCAGATGAGTACATGAGCCGGACATGGTTCTAAGTGTTATAGTAACAAGGGTAAACAAAATAGTCAAGAACCACTAGCCTTCATGGTGCTTATTTCTAGTGGTAGGGCGACTACCGGCAATGAACAAAATAAATAAGCCCATTTTCTAGTATGTTAGGAGGTGATAAACGCTATGGAACAATGTAGAGGGAGCATGTGGGGTGATGTATTTAGATGGGGGGCAGTTTAATGAGGCCTTCCTACGAAAGTAACATCTGAGCTGACCTGAAGGAGGTGAGAGAGAGAGCCATACTGGCGTATGGGAGAAGAACATTCCAGGCAGAGGTAATGGCAGGTGCAAAAGCCTTCAGGTAGGAGTGTGTGTGCCTTGTTTGAGGAACAATGGAGGTCAGTCGTATTAGTCTCTTGGGACCGCTGTGACAAATGTTCCCAAACTAGGTAGCTGGCGACAGGGATTGATTCTCTCACTTCTCTCGAGGCCAGCAGTCTGAAATCAAGGGCAGTCACATCCCCCCTTGGAGGCTCTTTGGGAGGATTCTTCCTTGCCTCTTTCAGCTTCTGGGGGTGGGGGGCAGGGGTTACTTGGCTGTGGCTGCATTATTCGAATCTCTGTCTCTGTCTTCACAGGGCCTTCTGCTCTCTCCACGTTTCTTTCCTGTATGTCTCTTAGTGACACCTATTACTGGATTTAAGGCCCTACTTGGATAATCGAGGATGAACCCATCTTGAGATCTTTACCTTAAATATATCTGCAAAGACCCTTTTTCCAATTACGCTTACATTCACAGGTCCTAGAGGATTAAGATGTGGAAATATTTTTGGGGAGCCACCATTTAGCCTATGACACCACTGTAGTTGGAGAGGAGTGAGCCAGACAGAGGCCAAAAGGAACAAGGTTGGAGAGTGTGATAGTATCTGGAGATACTCTTGTGTAGAAGGCAGGCTTCTGGCCCTGACCAGATGGCAAAAATGACCCCTGCAGCAACCTGCTCCCCAGTTGCCTGGTTCTCACCACTCTAGTAGCTTTCTGGCATTCTGCCTTTTCCTTGCTGCCTTCGTGGATTGATTGGAGGTAAGCCGATGGAGGACAAGGGCTTCCCTGGCTATAGACACAGAGAGCTCATCTCTGTGAACACAGGGTTTGATGACTTTCTGGTCTGTTCACCTGGAAAGTTAAAAGTGTCTGGCCCAGCTTCTGTGACTCCTGCTGCAGATCCATGGGGCAGAAGATGCTGCCAGGCATGGGTTTAAATCTGTATCATTCCCAGCCCAGCCCTGGGCACAAGGTGCTTGGTAAAAGCCTTGCTAACAAACTGCAACAACTCCATTCAATTTGTTAACTTACTCTCCATCTGCAAAGAGGTGCTTCCCATCTACAAATTTGCGCTAAGTAAAAAGTCAAAGAGAAGGAGGGCAGAATTCTTGACCACAAGGCTTGTAGAGTATCATGGGGGAGAGGAACACACATGTAAATATCACTAGTACATGGAGCGGGCACTGTTTATTCCCTGCCCTGTTTTCCCCTAAGCCAGAGTTCCTGGGTAATTGCAGTGGACAGTTTTTAGCATGTTAACTGCTTCCCATTTCAAGGGCTATGTCTCTAGTTCCACTGCCCACAAGCTTTGTGGGGAACTAGGGGAGCTTGCTTGGGCAGATGCAAGAGCAACAAGGAAGTACAGGACCTAATGTCCCAGGAATGCCCTTGGCTAATGAGGCTCTGCTTTGGGGAGAAACCAAAACTGTGACTGAAGGTGAAGTGTGACAATATACCTTCACACAGCCTGCTAAGGAATAAGGAAAAAGGAGACAGGAAGTCTATGGGAAGATTTTGGAAAATTTCTTGGAATAGGTGTCATTTTCTCTGGGTTTTGAAAGGTGTGTAAGAGTTTGGCAGTTAAGATGGGAAGGGCAATCCAGAAAGAGCAGACAGTGTGAGCAAAGAAAGGTGAGGGAATGCAGGATGGACCTAGAGAATGGCAAGAGAAAGCTGGGGGGCAGGGTGCTTGGATCATCTGTAGAAGATAAGGCTGTAAAAGGAGGTCACATACACACTGTGGCAGTCTTTACCTACCCATGTGAGAAGTTTTCACTTTATTCTGCAAGTTTATTCACTTTGCTCTTTAGGGTGTCCAGGTCAGAGAACTGCAGTGGAGTCCTCAGGCAGGGTCAGGATGGGACCTGAGCTCCTGGAATCGCCTGGGGTTGCTGGAAAGAAGGATAGAGAACAGCCTGTTTTCTTCCTCCCACGGGACACAGTGATTCTGTTAGTGCTATTTTTTTTTCTTTTTTGAGTCTTTTCAAGCATTTTCTCTCCTCAGCCGCCTGGCTCCTGGCAATAGGGTGGGGTCCTGAGTGAAAATGTGAAGACAGCTAGGTTTGTCTTTGGGACCCTTTTCTTTCCTCTATTCCCTCCTTGAGCTTCTCTGCCTGTCCATTATCTTTACTCCTTCCCCTCAGTCCAATGCCCTCATGTGCTCTTTCTCCTTCTTCCCTCAGAGTTGACTTTTAAATATATTCATTTATACTAAAGTGTAAATGACTGATAGGAAACCAGTGTATTAACGCACATCAGGAGAAGGCATAATTACCACCTAAAAGGGGACAAAACCCTTATTTGGTTTGAACCCTTGTTTGAGAATGTCTGTAATTTTAGAATTTAAGTATGGAATGAACTGAATAGTTGCTGGTCTTTCCTACCCCTGTGAAACTGCATACATGTTGGGCTCTTTTTTGTCTCCTGGTAGGAGAGGTGGGGGTCTGTCTTTCTGTCAGGTGCATGTCTATTTGTTATCAGTGCGAGTTCCTGCCGGTGGGGTTGGAGACATCTTGGAGGAAGGAATTTATAGAAAAAGGAAAAAGCCCCAAACTTCAAACTTCAATTCTGCTCTTCAGTTACTTGGGTCTTTCCACGTGTCTTGAGGACTGCTTTCCCCTTTCTCTTGTGTGAGCTTGTTACTGAGGTGTTCTTCCCTGTTCCAGAGGCCAAGTGTGGTATCGCAAGGCAGTTGGGATCAGAATGGCCTCCTTTGCTCTTCCCCAGGGTGTATAGCACAGTCCTGCTTTCCTGCTGAGGACTGACTGGCTGAGGCACTTGCCTTGGCTTTGGCAAGTCTATTTTTTTTTTTTTTTAATAAAAAAGGGGAATTTTTTTTTAAAAGGTGAAAACTGCCTTGAGTCTGAAATTACCTGCAAAGTCACCTTTTTCAGTGCTCACAGACATACAAGCGCTCTGCCTCTGCTCTCAGCAAACCATATGCTGCCGCTGCTGCTGGCTGTGTCCTGGGGGATGGCTTTTTTCCCCTTCAGCAAGCCTCCAAAAATGTCATAGAAATTTATATGCTTATTCACAGAGCCGATAAAGCAGAAAACTGGCATTTCAGCTATTTTTGTTTTGCTTTGCAGATGGAGAGTAAGAAGCATAAATCTCTCCCTCATTGGACTTCGTGGTCCCCCAATCTCTGTTTTGCATCAGCCCATGGGGGTGACACTGCAAGGGTTGGGACCCACCTCTCCAATGCTGCCACCCACATAGAGGAGCTGACTGAAAGAAAAAGATCAAAAACTCACAATGTTTACTGTTCCTTAGGGCCCAGGACACCAAGGACCCCATCACCCTACGTGGCCAGTGGGGGTTATCCTGGAGGAGAAAAGAACCCCATGGTGGCACAATGCTGCTGTTCTTGTGACAGCTGCCTCTCTGCATGTGAGTGGGGAACATGTGTCATCCGTTCTAGCCTACCTATGGTTCCTTGGCAGCAGGGCTCCAAAAGCAATGGTGTTTCAATTACTATTGCTGTGTGACAACTTATTTCTAAATTTCAAGGCTTTACTTTGCTCACAATGTTGTGGGCCAGGAATTTGAGAAGGGTTCTGCTGAGCAGTTATTGGGGGTGCATTCAGATGCCAGGTGGGGCTGCAGTTATCTGAAGGCTCGGCTGGGCTGGATGTCCAGGATGGTGCGTGCATGCATGGGGCAGTTGGCATTCAGATGATACTGTTGACAGGTGAACCTACAGGTGGATCCTCCAGCATGATGGTCTTGGTGTGGCTAGACTTCCTGCATGGCAGCTGGTATTGCCTGGGGTGAGTGTTCTGAGAGCCAGGTAAAAGCCGTATGACCTATCCTCAGATGTCCTGCAGTGTCACTTCTGCTACATTCTGTGGGTTAACAAAGAGTCAGTAAGATCAGCCCAGGTTCAAAAGAGGGGGGTATAGACCCCATCTCAACCCAAGACATCACAGGAAGGCTCTGAACAGAGAGTGAGAGAATATGTCCGACTTAGGTTTAAGGAGACCTCTGCCTGTTGGCATCGGAAACAGCTCTGGGCTCCACTGGAACTTTTCAGTGAGTAAATAGGGAGCAGGCTACAGGGAGAACCTCCGTCTTCCATCTTCACTAACTGCTGACCTCTCTTTGGTGAGAACAGACACTTTCCTCTCATCAGTGAGGCTGACAGAATTTCTGAGAGGGTGGACTTCCAGGGTCAGTAAATCCCTACTGGGCCAGGCATCCAGAAAAAGACTTCAGGGCACATCATCCCTATTTGAGGAACAGGAGGGGAAAGGGCAAAGTGGGTAAACCTACCCTCATTCCCATTCCTGGAACAAGCATGCTTGCCTGTTGGCTCTACCCTGGAAGCATTCATATTCTGACTACTTCTCCCACCTTCTCTTGTGTCTCCTGGTCTGAGGCACCCTCACCTCTCACCTGGATTATGACTGGCCTCCCTACTGCTCTCCCTGATATCTATGGTCCTTTTCCCATACAGCAGACAGAGGGCTCCTTAAACTGAAGGCAGGCATGCCCCTTCTTTGCTCAGAGCCCTCCAGTGACACCCCACTGCTTTCAGAATCCTTGCAATGTCCAGCAAGGCCCTATGGTTCTGGCTTCCCACAACCATCCGAGCTTCAGCTCCTACTTCTCTCCCTCACCTCCTTTGCTCCAGTCACACTAGCTTTCTTATGTGTCCCTAACACACCAGCTGCATTCCTTTGCACTTGCTGTTGCCTCTGCCTGGAATGCCTTTACCTCATATATCTGCATGGCTTGTTCTTGCACCTCCCTCAGACCTCTGCTCTAATGCTACCTCATCAGAAAGGCCTTTTCCTACTCCCTGACTTAAAATTCCAGCCCCACCCCACCTCCCTCCCAGTATCCCATACCCTGCTTTAATTTTTCCCACAGAACTTTTTGCTTGCATGGCATATACTTATTATTATTATTATTTTTTTACTGTCTGTCTCCTTGTCTTAATTCATTTTCTGCTTCTATAAAAGAGTACCACAGACTAGGTAATTTATTTTGCAAAGAAGTTTATGTGGCTCATGGTTCTGGGGATTGGGAAGTCCAAAAGCATGGTGCAAGCATCTGGCAAGGGTCATCCCATGGCAGAGGGCAGAAGGTCCAAGGGGAAGAGAGTGTGAGAGAAAGAGAGAAAATGGGGGCTGAAATCCTTTTATCAGGAGCCCATTCCTGAGATAATGGCATTAATCTACTCACAAGGGGCGAGTCTTCATGGTCCAACCTCCTCTTAAATACCCCACCTCTTAATACTGTTAAAATGGCAATTAAATTTTTAACACATGAACATTTGGAAGACACACTCAAACCATAGCACTCCCATACTAGAAGGTAGGCTCTTGGAGAGCAGGGGCGGGGTCTACTTTGTTCACGGCTGTAGCCCCAGTGTTTACAACAGGACCTTGCACTTAGTAGATAGATGCTCAATAAATATTGAATGCATGAAGAGATTGTGGTCCTAACTTTGGAGGTAAGTGATGTAATAGCTCCTTAATTTGTTTAGACCAGGGTCAGCAAACTTTTTGGGTGAAGGGCCAGATAGTAAATACTTTAGGTTTTGAAAGTCAGTGTCTGTCACAACTATTCAACTCCACTGCTGTAGCACAAAAACAGCCATAGTCAATATGTAAACAAATGGAAATGACAGTGTTTCAGTAAAACTTTATTCTCAAAAACAGGTGATAGGCCAGATTTGGCTTAAGAGGCTACAGTTTGCCAACCCCTGGTTTAGATACAAAAATGTCCTCTAAAATCAATATTGCGGTTTTTGTGTCCTGGTTCAAGCATTTAAAGCACAGTGAAGCTGGGTGGCTGCCCTGAGGTCACATAGCGTGCAGGAGCAAAGGTAGGTGAGGAATCCAGGTTTCCTGATTTCTACTCAGGGCTCAGTTTCTCCATGTTGCCTCCCTGTGGGCCACTTGGAGGAGGCCAGAAGGAACCTGGCTTAGGGCTCAGCTGAGAGGCTTTTATTAGCATCACAGAAAGCTCATATTAAGTGCTAATTGCATTAGGTGCTAATTGTTAGGTGTTAGGTGTTGATGTCACTGGCTGTAAATTGCTATTAAGAGATGAGAGAGAAAGAAGAGGCTGAACAATTGAGTCAGAGTCCAGGAGCCAAGAAAACAGGGACTGTCGCAGGTTGAGTCTAGGAAGTCTGGAAGGCAGATTCTGAAATGGAGTTTAAACCGCAGGACAATAAAATGAAGGCAGCCCCTTTGGATTGAGCCTGGCAAAAGGCAGAAGGAAGCACTAATGGGCAGAAGGCAAAGTCGAGCTGTCAGGCAGCTCAAATGACAGCCTTGGCTGACCTGACGGGGAACTCTGGATCTAGGAAATGGCCCCTCGGAGTGGTCTTGAGTTGCGCTGAAATGGCCAGGCCTCTTCCCCACCCCATGTATCAGTTGGTCATTGATAGGGGCTATATTGGGAGGAAGCATGACTTTAGATATGATGCACCCAAAGGGCTGAAAGCTAAGAGCTATTTGCTGACAGCACCCTCAGCAGGTGGGACAGCAAGCCCTCTATTCCTGAAAAGGGCTCTGGTCAGTTTACCCTGACATCTACTACAGGGAATAAGAAAGAGAAAAAGCAGAAGAGCTCATGGGAAATTGGAGGGGGAAAGAAAAATTACCCATACAAACCAAAGCCAGAGCCAAAGTCATCTACAGCCTGTGCGTTTGGAATGGAATTGTTCTGCCCTAACTTCTTTGCCTGTTAGGACTTAGTTTGGCAGTGAGTGTCAGAAAATCTGAAATGACAGTGGCTTAGACACAATAGGAATACATTTCTCTGTAAATGAAGCTGGAGTCACACAGCCCAAGGCTGTTCAGGCAATTTCACAAAGTGTCAGGGACCCAGGCTTCTTCCAGGTTGTTTTTCCACCATCTTCAGAACACGGATTAATCTCATGGTACAGAATGGCTCCTCAGGCTCCAGCCATTACCTCTGAATTTCAACAACCAGCAGGAGGAAGTCAGAGATGAAAAAGAGCTTGGCTCTTCTATTTAAGGACACTTCCTGGAAGTCACTTAATCATATTGGACAGAAAACTTAGTCATATCGCTATGTCTATCTGCTTAGGAGTCTAGGAAATGTCATTTTATTCTGGATTTCCTTTACTTTGACCAAAAATCAGAAAAAGGAGAGCACAGATATTAGAGAAGCAGTTTCTGTTTCAATCTGACGAACTCTTCATCTTTAAAGATCAGATTCTTAGGGAAAGCTGTAAGTCCCCCTTGCCATATAGTGCTTCTATAATTCCCTAGCACTTTCATTGGAATTTGTGTGTTTCCATATCTGGCTTTCCCACTGGATTGTGAACTGAGGGTAGGAACTTGTGCTATTCAATTTACCTTCTACCCCTAGCACCTAGCACAGAGCCAGCTGGTACATACTAGGTGCTCAATAAATGCTTGCTAAGCAAACTCCTGAAGAAACCTAATATAACCCTTAGGAATGTGTTGCATTTCATACTCTACTCATTCCAGAAAAACTCTACTTTTAAAAGCGTTAACTAATAACTTTCGTCAAAGTTGATACACCACTAAGGAGTCCCAAGAAGCCCTTGCATTCTGAAAACAAGTAATGACAGATGATTGGTGGTTATGGATGGCTGGACATTTTATTTTTATCAAAGTTCAGTAAAATGTAGAATGTGGTTAGAGTGTATAAATATGAGTTATTATGCTCTGTGTTGTTGATGGTTAACAGAACCACAAGTCTAATCTGGAGCCGTTCACTTACTTGCATCAAAGAGGCACTGGTGAAAGCCTTGAATGATGCCATCAGCACCTGTGCGAGGCAAAAGACGGAGCCAATTTTACTTGCAAGCAGCCCCCAACAGAATCCTCGGGGCACATGCCTCTCTGTCAATAAGGGTTGGAGTCACTCTGCTGTCTCTCAAGGGAGAGGAGGGGGCAGAATGTGAGATCATAGGGTGCAGGCTGTGGGAGGAGGTTGTTCTTCAGAGATTACAATCTTCATGCAGCAGACAGTGTTGATGCCTCGCCCAGATCCTCTTTATCTGGCGAATGCACTCGTCTGTCTGCTAGGCTGGATGTTAGCTAACATCAGCTTGCAGCTTGCATTCTCCTTGGGGGAATTGCCTTTGGTCAACAGGATTCACTTTACTCAGATATCTGGGAGGTTGCACACCTCACCCAGGAGGATGGCCGGGAGACATAGCCAATGGCCTCTGCCAGGGATACAAATGCCTGAACCCTTTGCTTCAAGAAGTGCTGATGATCTGCGGTGATCAGCTTGTTCCAGTTTCCTTGGGACTGTCAATTTTAGGAAAATGCTGTCCTGGCAAACTGTAACAGTTGGTCAACTGGTCACCCTCAACTTCAGTAGCGCCATGTCTCCATCTGGCTGTTTGTTCTGCCCTCTCCTGCTTCTCTCGCTCCTCTTCAGGTTCCTCATGTGAGCCCCTGCCTCCAGAAATTACTGGCGCAGGCATCCCTGCCTCAGTTCAGCCCTGCTTCTAGGGAACCTGACCTGAGATACCTGGGGAGAGTCTTTTCTGGTTTTCCTTCCTGTCTGATAGTGGTCCATCTCTTACGACACTGTTTGCCAACGGAGTTCACAGGTAAATCCAGCTTTCTGGTTTTCAGTGACTCAGTGCAGGCTTGAGTCAGCCCTTGGTTCTTTGCAGGGGCTCCGTCCAGTTGCCCTAATGTTCCAGTGTGGAGGTCCTCCTTTAAGTTCTCCATCCTTGGCAGCTCTGTACTATTGGCTCATCTCTCCCAATCCTGCCCTTTGGTCTAACCCCAAGGCAATTTCTCTCAGGCTGCTGCTGGTCTCTAGAGGACCAGGCTGTTTTCTCTGGGAGAGGTGGTACAGTGTGGAGGAAACAGCATGGATTAAGTAGGCAGACTGGCTTCTGGCCCTGTCTTGGGGAAAATCCCCGAACCTCTCTGTGCCAACTTACGTGATCTTAGAAAAATGGCATATTGGGTTATTGGGAGGAATTGGATTGAGAGGCAATAAAAAGGGGTTGCCCCTGGCTTCATACTCAATAAAGTCTCTTCTGGACCTCTGGTCTCAGTTTCCTCACTGTGAGAAAAGGTGGCTGGGATGGATGTTCCCTGAGGCTATGTCACCTTTGGCACATCTATAGTTCTGATTCATGTGTACTTCAAGAGGAAACCATAGCCTTGGCGGCTCCTCCTTCTCCTTCTCCTTCTCCTTCTCCTTCTCCTTCTCCTTCTCCTTCTCCTCCTCCTCCTCCTCCTCCTCCTCCTCCTTCTCCCCCTCCTCCTCTTCCTCCTCCACCTTCTTATTCTTCATTTTGCAGGTTTGTTACATAGGTATACATGTGCCATGGTGGTTTGCTGCACTCATCAACCTGTCATCTACATTAGGTATTTCTCTTAATGCTATCCCTCCCCTAGCCCACCATCCCCAACAGGCCCAAATGTGTGATGCTCCCCTCCCTGCGTCCATGTGTTCTCATTGTTCAAAATCCCACTTATGAGTGAGAATATGTGGTGTTTGGTTTTCTGTTCTTGTGTTAGTTTGCTGAGAATGATGGTTTTCAGCTTCATCCGTGCCCCTGCAAAGGACATGAACTCATCCTTTTTTATGGATGTTAGTTGATGCAGTTTATTCATTGTGTTGATGGTCTTTATAATTTGATATGTTTTTTTCTCTAACCTTGTCTTCACACTTTATTTCATTAAGTTGATCTTCAATCTTTGATATCCCTTCATCTGTCTGATTGATTCAGCTATTGATACTTGTGTATGCTTCACAAAGTTCTCATGCTGTGTTTTTCAGCTCCATCAGGTCCTTTATGTTCTTCTCTAAACTGTTATTCTAGTTAACAATTCCTCTAACATTTTTTAAAGGTTCTTAGCTTCCTTACGTTGGGTTAGAACATGCTCCTTTAGCTCGGAGGAGTTTGTTATTACCCACCTTCTGAAGTCTAGTTCTGTCAATTCGTCAAACTCATTCTCTATCCACTTTTGTTCCTTTGCTGGCAAGGGGTTGTGATCCCTTGGAGGAGAAGAGGCATTCTGGTTTTGGAAAACTTCAGGCTTTTTGTGCTGGTTTTTCATCATCTTCGTGGATTTATCTACTTTTGGTCTTTGAAGTTGGTGACCTTCAGATAGGGTTTCTGTGTGGACATCCTTTTTGTTGATGTTGATGCTATTCCTTTCTGTTTGTTAGTTTTCCTTCTAACAGTCAGGCCCCTCTGCTGCAGGTCTGCTGGAGTTTGCTGGAGGTCCACCCCAGACCCTGTTTGTCTGGGTATCACTAGCAGAGGCTGCAGAACAGCAAATATTGCTGCCTGTTATTTCTTCTGGAAGCTTTGTCCCAGAGGGGCACCCACCAGCTGCCAGCCAGAGCTCTGCTGTATGAGGTATCTGTTGGCCCCTGTTGGGAGGTGCCTCCTAGTCAGGAGGCACAGATATCAGGGACCCACTTGAGGACACAGTCTGTCCCTTAGCAGGGCTCAAGCACTGTGCTGGGAGATCTGTCACTCTCTTCAGAACCAGCAGGCAGGAACGTTTAATCTGCTGAAGCTGTGCCCACAGCCACCATTTTTCCCAGGTGCTCTGTCCCAGGGAGATGGGAGTTTTATCTGTAAGCCCCTTACTGGGGCAGCTGCCTTTTTTTCAGAGATGCCCTGCCCAGAGAGGAGGAATCTAGAAAGGCAGTCTGGCTCAGCTGCTATGCTGAGCTGTGGTGCACTCCACCCAGTTCAAACTTCCTGGTGGCTTTGTTTACACTGTGAGGGGAAAACCGCCCACTCAAGCCTCAGTAATGGTGGGTGCCCTTCTTCCAACCAAGCTGGAGCATCCCAGGTTGACTTCAGACTGCTGTGCTGGCAGCAAGAATTTCCAGCCAGTAGATCTTAGCTTGCTGGGCTCTGCAGAGGTGGGATCCACTGAGCTGGACCACTTGGCTCCCTGGCTTCAGCCCCCTTTCCAGGGAGTGAATGGTTTTGTCTCACTGGCATTCCAGGTGCCACTGGAGTATGGAAAAATCTCCTGCAGCTAGCTTGGTATCTGCCCAAATGGCCACCCAGTTTTGTGCTTGAAACCTAGGGCCCCAGTGTTGTAGGCACCTGAGGGAATCTCCTCATTTGTGGGTTGCAAAGACCATGAGAAAAATGTAATATCTGGGCTGGAATGCACTGTCCCTCATTACACAGTTCCTCATGGCTTCCCTCAGCTAGGGGAGGGAGTTCCTTGACCCCTTGTGCTTACCAGGTGAGGTGACGCCCCACCCTGCTTCAGCTCGTCCTCCATGGGCTGCACCCACTGTTTAACCTGTCCCAATGAGATGAGACTGGTACCTCAGTTGGAAATGCGGAAATCACCCACCTTCTGCATTGATCTCGCTGGGAGATGCAGACCAGAGCTGTTTCTATTCGGCCATCTTACAACTCTTCGTGTCTTGGCTTCTTTGCATGCTGAATCTGTGTCTTGCCCCTATACTTCTCAGAACTTTCTGGATTTTTGCTGTGAGCCAGGTCCTTCTCTTCTCTCTTCTGAGCTATTGCAGAACTTCTAACCAGCCCTCTATCTCCAAGCTTTTCTTTTGCATACCTTCCCAAAATATCACTCTGTTTATATAAACCCTTCTTCAAGAACTTTCAAGGGCTCCCTATTAGATGCACATCAAAGCCTAAATGTACTGGTATGATGCTAAAGGCTCTCTGGGAGCCAGCTCCAGGTGTGGCCCCTTGCCCAGATCATGGATTGACCTCACCTATCACCTCTTCTTAGTTGGGCCTTTCCTGGTGAGAAGCCAAATGCAATATTAAGAAGGATATTCACTTTTGAGGAGTGATACTGCCCCAAGGTCAGAAATGCCTGATGATCTGCTTCTGGGGACAATTACCCCTCTCCCCATTTTTGCATCAGCAGCCTGCTCATTTTTGGGACATTCAACCTAGAGAGAGGGTCCAAGGCTTGGAATTCATTTTATAATCTCAGAACAAACGCCTGAAGGATCTGGGTCTAAAATCAGAGAATGAAATGGAATACAAACTTGCAAAGTTCTTAGAAGTTTTCTTCTGGTCCAGTTCTGGGCTGCAGCAGGAGGGTGGGGATGAGGGGGAGTAAAGGGGTGTCCCCAAGGAGCTGAGTGAGGAATGGAGGGCTAAGTGGAGGCAGATGAACTGGCATACCGCAGTCACCTCAGGGAGCAGGCAGCACTGCGATGAATAGAGATGGGGCTTGACATGCCAAGAGCGAAGTTGGGTTAAATGTGGGGTTAACAGTGACCTAGTTACCATTTCACCCTCCCCTAGGAGAGGAAGGCTCTGTCTGCCACCTCAGCCATGGGGAAAAAAGCCATTTTGATGGTTGGATCTGAGCCATGGGGTACATCAGCAACTGACCTAGGAGACACATTGTGGCTTCATGTGGCTGTCAATCCTCCCAGGGTAGGGAGGTGATAATAGATGGCTGTCTGCAGGCTCTTCGGTAACTCCCCGATCTGCCCACAGCCAAGCTTCAGAATCTGTTGGGGTTGCAGAAGAGGCCTAGGGGCCTGCTTTCTCCTCTGTCTGGGGAGCTGGACACACAGGGAACGACAGTGGAATGGGAGACACAGCTCTGTTTCATTTGTTGCTGGGTGGATTTACCCTGGCCTGCAGACTGATAGCTCTTCCCAGGGTCCTCTGCCCTCCCCCAGGGAGCAAGCTGTGGCTAACCTTTCCCACAGTTACTTGTTGGCAGGGCTGCCGTGTCCACAGCTCCAGAGAAAGCAAATCTCAAAACATACAATGGGAATGGTGTCCACATGTGCAATACGGCAACCCTGTCCTTTGGTAACTCGTTCCTTCAGGAATGTTCTCTGCACAGGAAGGGCATTGTTTTTTTACCTTTAAGGAGTCAGTTGGCCTCAGCATCCTGCCCTGGTCTAGCTTGTGCATAATTATAAAACAGAAGTTCCTGGCTTCTTCCTTTTCCCACGTGTCCCTATTATGGGGTAAAGGTGCATGCACCTGGTTCCTGATCTAGGTTCTGACGCCCACTATGTAACTGTAACAATAGTTCAAAAGAGTACTATAAGATCACAGAAAGACAACTGTCTGCCTCCTGAAATAAAAAATATATATATGTTTATGATTCAATTAAAAGAATAAATCTATACATCAAACCCAGAGTAATCCACAGAGTGTTGTGCTAAGTCTAACTGCTCTTCATCACACAATTAATAAGACCCCCAACTACCCACTTAGTCCATGTAACCCCGGGAAGAGTCTTTCCTTTCTGCTAGAGCTTCTTCTTCCAGGCTTCCCAGAGGGGTGTGGAGAAGGGCTGTGAGGCCCTGTTTCATAGGTACAAGGGCCTTCATTGATTAGTGATGCTTGGCAGGAAGATAGGAAGCATGTGCACGATATATTTGTCCTTTTCATCTCTTGGGACTGCATACCCTTGGCTTGCTCTCTTGCTTAGGCCCCTGCTCAAAGGCCCCGCTAGACCCAGGCTTTTGCCAGTGGGTGATGTCTGAGGAAGTCTGTTCTCTTAAAGACTTGGCAAGCTGGTTTTTTCCTTTAGCTGCCCAGCAGTGCCTCCTCTAACCTGGGCACTTGATTCCCAACTGTGGTCGGTCCAGTATGGAGAGGGGTGCTTTAGTTTTCTTTGGGGGCAGGATGAATTCTTTTCTGATGGGGTCAGGGCTAAAAATGGACATTCCACTGGAGAGATGCAGAGATGCAATATACTTCCTGTGAAATACCATTAATAGAGCCTCTCATCCACCACCCCCCATTACTGCGGCAGCTTAGAGGCTATTCCAGGTAGATAATTTCATGTCCGATATTGAGTATATTACAACAGTGGTGATCAATAGATTAATCCAAGCTGAGAAATTAATGGTGGACAATGACCTTCATGTGATAGTCCAGTCAGAGAGCATTATGTTGCCTTAACTTTCACTTTTGAAAAAAAATTAATGTATATTTTATTCAAATACAACTTATAATGAAAAGTGTATATAATATAAATGCCCATTTGATGAATTGTCACAAACCGAGCACACCCACGTAATAACACCTGGATGGAGAAACAGACTGTGACCAGCACTTCAGAGACCTCTTGTTCCCACTTCTAGTCCCTACCTGCCTCAGGGATAAGCATGATCCTGACTTCTACAACAGAGTATTGGAAGAGTTTCCTGTTCTCAAAGCACATCTAAATGGAGCCATACGCTATGGGCTCTTTCATGTCTGATTCTTTTGCTCAGCATAATGTGTGCGAGCTCCATTCCTGTTGCCGAGCATTGTAGTTGGATCATTCTCACGTCAGTATAGGATTCTCTCGCATGAACACACCATTCCACTGTTCATGGGCACTGGGGTGGTTGCAGATAGCTGGGGGGGGGACTATTACAAATAGCCCTGGGCTGAACATTTTTTTGTGCGAGTTTTTTGGTAAGCTCGTGAATATATCCCACGTGGTATATACTTAGGAGTAGAGTGGTGGGGTCACAGGGTATACCAGTATTCAGTTTTAGTTGAACTTTTAAAAATCATGAAAACATTATTTAGGATTAAGAAGCATTATGAAGATAGAAAATTATGTACCTGCGATAGTATGAAATACCCATGAACCTACCATGGAGGTTAGACAAGTGTTCGCATTTTGCCATATTTTGCTTTTTTACATGTTAAAAAAATACCAGTGTTCGAATATAGCTATAACTTCATCTCCTCTTCCCTTCTTCTGCTAAGATCAGTATCATCCCGGGGCTGGTGTATCATCCTCTGCTCACTTTAGACTTGGACTACATCTGTATGAATCCAGAAACTATGTACACTATGCTTTTAGATTTTACAAAGGTGGTAGCATCCTGTTCATGGTCTTTTGTAATTTGCCTTTTAAAATTTTTTTGCTTGACATTGTTTGCAACAGCAAAGCAGCAGAAACCTCCTTAGTGCCCCACCATAGAAGGTTGATTCTACTGACGGCTACTGACATCTATCGATATGTAGAAATATAGAACACATAATGTGTGTCTTGATTTGGTTTTCTTCTGTTCTTTGGCAGGCTAGGTGGGAGGGGTGTGTGTGTGTGTGTGTGTATGTGTGTGTGTCTACCTCCAGGATCCTGGCTGCCTCTGCTTGCACATGCTGTCAGCTAAGCGGTGGCTGTGAGTCTAGAGGACCTGGCAGGACCCATCCCACCTCTGAGGCCCAGTTCTTAGTGAGACCATCTGCTTGGTTGTTGGCTAAATGGGGTCAAGAGCCCATGCTTCATTCCCTCAGCCTTGGCCAGGTGGTCTGTATCTCGAGCTCCAGTCGTTAGGGGTAGATAATTGACAATTGGGTCAGAACAGAATGGCCCAGTGTCAGGATTTTTCAACCTACCATAAACATGGCATAAGAGGAGGGTCACATGCTGAAGAATGGGAGCCTTATCCACATCTTGGCTATGCAGCTGGATCTTTCTTGGTGAGGTTGTCAAGTATTGTACACATTGCTGGATTCCTTTTCCCAGGCCTGTGGGCCCATTCCCAACATCAGGGGGCTCTGCTGCCAATAGCTGCAACCTCCTCCAAGGTATGAAGAGCTGGAGGTGTCTAGGAATGCCCTTTCCCCCTTCCCACCCCTGTGCCCCACCCCAGGGTACCCATAGCCAGTGACTGATGTGAAGTTAAAAACCCAGTTCCATTGCCTGGAGGCAGGACAAACTCTGAGGTGCAATTTACCCTCCAGAGGCCCCCTGCCAGATGAGTCTGGGGTAGGACTTTGAGTTTGCACCCTTGGTTGCCATTCTCCGTTTTCCTGTTTTGCTCACCCATCCCATCCCTTACTGGTTCCTCCTGGGAGTGCTTCCTAACTAACTCACTTACCCCCAAACCCTTGGCTCAGAACCACTTCTGGGAGAACGTGATGCATGCGGCCAAGCTCTGTCCTCCTCTCTTATCTCTCCCCTTCCCTCCTCCACAGGACAAACTAGGGTCCCAGAGCCAGGCAGACCGGGGTTCTAGCCTGCTTCCACCTGCGAGAGTTTCCTCATGTTTCTTAGCCTCTCTAAGCCTCAATGTCTTCATCTGAAACATGGGGCCACTAAAAGACTCACATCAGAGGACTTTGTGAGGATTTAACGAGTTAATGCATCGAAAACACTTAGCAGGCACACACAGTAATCACTTAAATGGTAGCTCCTGGAGTTGTAATGAGAATTAAAAATATAATGTGTATCAGATGCGCCTGGCACTTAGGAGATGCTCAATGTATTTTCACGCCTTTCCTCTCTCTCTTTCAGGGCATCCAGTACAGGTACTTATGGTTAATTTTTTATGCGATGAACAGGCAACATAGCAGGGCTGATCAGGCTGCAACCATCCAGACGGCAAAATAATAAAAAGACAAATGCCGAAGAAATGTAAGATGGTGACCCTCCACATAACTCACTTCTAGGGGTCATTTGTTGCCTCTTTATTTGTATGTTCCCCCCAATAAAAGTTTAATTAAAAAATATCCAGACCCTGGGGACTCGACGATAAATTTGAACGCAAAGCTCCTTGGAGAACATGTCTTGGCTAAATACACGGAACAGATTATTATTATTTATTATTATTTCCATTCCAAGAAATGGCGAACATTCTTCTGCACTTTGCTTAGTGATTTGTGGCTTCTGCAACTCTGGTCCCTGCTATCGGGAGAGAAGAGTGATGCCTTTTAGCTTTTAGAGATGCCCCAGGTTTGTGCTAATGGAGGGGAAGCGGGCCTGCTCTGCACAGCTGTCTCTGCTCCTCATTTATTACTGCGGTGCTTTACCTCCCTAGGGTCTCTTCCATTGCCAAACCAAATAATTCAGACCCCGTTGTTTACCTCAGTAGAGGGATCAAGGTTACACCCACAGTAACATGGAGAAAAGCAACCCAGAAGCTTGGGCCTGAGTCCCGCTCTGACTTGGGAGTAGCTTGCCAAGTTATTCTCAGCCCTGGGAATTACTTTCCGGGCTTGGGAGCTCCAGGCCTCTGAGCTGCGGAGTGATTTATGTGCCCAAGAGACCCCTTCTCCTATTTCCCATGGTTCCTTGTCTGGAGTCCTCCTCTACCCTGGCCAGATGGGGTCCTCAAGCAGTGGGGAAACTGAGGCTGGGAGAGAGAGACAGGAGAGACATGTTAGACAGAGACAGGAGAGAGAAAGAGAGACAGGAGAGATGTGTTAGAGAGAGGCAGAAAAGACATGAAAAAGAAAGAAGAGATATGTTAGAGAGAGACAGAAAAGGCATGAGAGAGAGGCAGAGAAAGAGAAAAGATATGAGAGAGACAGGAGAGACATGTTAGAGAGAGAGAGAAAGAAAAGACATGGGAGAGACAGACAGTAGTGATGTCTTAAAGAGAGATGGGAGAGGTGTGTTAGAGAGGGAGACAAAAAAGACATGAGAGAG
Source organism: Sapajus apella (assembly GCF_009761245.1). NCBI lineage: Eukaryota > Metazoa > Chordata > Mammalia > Primates > Cebidae > Sapajus > Sapajus apella. The sequence goes on along the minus strand of NW_022437065.1, from coordinate 2,239,224 downwards.
AGGAGAGATGTGTTGGAGAGAGAGAGAGGGAGAGAAGAGATGTGTTAGAGTGAGATAAACAGAAAGAAAAGACATGTGAGAGAGAGACAGGAGAGACGTGATAGAGGGAGAGGAGAGAGAGAGAGAGAGAGAGAGAGAGAGAGAGAGAGAGAGAAGCTGTGGTCGCTCAGAGCAGATGAGAGGCAGTGAGGATGGCTGAACCCAGGAGTAGGAGGACAAAGAGGAGCAGGGTGCACCCAGGCTTGACTTTGCTACACACCCCTCTTCTCTCTCTCCCTCCTCCTTCAGCTCCATCCGAGACAACCTACTCCTTTCTGCTCAAGCCCGGATATCCCAGAGAAAGCTCCCCAGATCATTGCTGTGGTTTGGGTCCCACCAGAAGCAGAGCATGGAGAGAGATTTGAGTGTAAATCATTGTTCAGCAGGAGATGGCTGGAAAAGGCAGTAGGGGAGTGAAGAATTGAGGTAAGGGAAGGAGTGGTGTGTTATCAAGTCAGTTGCCAATGTGGGCAAGTGGGGCTTGATCCCAGTGGGAGCTCTGGGAGAGTATAGGTAAAACACCTTAGAGTTATCTCAACCAATGGAGAAGATGGGCTGTCAGTCACAGGTTGAAAGCTGCTCCCAGGGAGAGGTCATTAGGCTTCTAGAAATTCTAGCCTGCTATAGTCAGAGGCATGGTGGGCTCTGATGGCCACAAAGCTCTCAGACAGATGTGCGGTGCTGACAATTGGAAGTTAGTGTCAGAATACAAGGATATGTAAAGTCTGGGTGAGTGTATGCGAGACATGATGACTTCTGTACCAACTCAGAATTATGTTTCTTGCCTGTGTGCTCGTAATCTGGATTTAAAAAGCACTACTCTCCTTTTATAAGGAGTTCTCTGAGGAACAATGGCTCCAGGGAATGCTTCATGAGCAATGTCAAGTCCTGGGATCAAGAGATTTGGGGATCTGCAGCATTCTATATCACCTTTTGGGCAGTCATGGTGTACGTGAGTCCTGTGTTAGTCTGTTTTCATGCTGTCAATAAAGACATATCTGAGACTGGGTAATTTACAAAAGAAGAGGTTTAATTGGACTTACAGTTCCACATGGCTAGGGAAGCCTCATAATAATGGCGGAAGGCAAGGGGGAACAAGATACATCTTACGTGGATGACAGCAGGCAAAGAGAGAGAATGAGAGCCAAGAGAAACGGATTTTCCCTTATCAAACCATCAGATCTCGTGAGACTTATTCACAACCACGAGAACAGCATTGGGGAAACTGCTCCCATGATTCAACCATTTCCCATTGGATTCTTCCTACAACATGCGGGAATTATGGGAGTACAATTCAAGATGAGATTTAGGTGGGGACACAAAGCCAAACCATATCAAGCCCCTTCAAAGCTTTACAATATCTTTCAGTAATGGAACCTGGTTAGTTTTGCTTCCCTTGAGTTCCTCAGATGGAATGACTAACAAATACTTATTTTTCTGGAGCCTGCAACTTACTTAAATTCTGTGGAACTAGTGTTCTGCAAACACCCCAGAAAGCACAGGTTTAGCAAACTGGTCAGTGTTGTGTCTTGTGAATTTCTCTATGTTGTTACTTTATACAAAATGGGTGTTGTGGGAAGGAGTTAGCACCTGGAGATGGATAGTGAGGACTCATCTGAGAAGCCATTTAGGGAACTCAAATGTCTCGCTCAAGGAATAGAATGCTCAGGGGAGATGGGACAGCTGCCTGTGAATGTTCCGAACATCACAGGAAGCTACATTTCAGCTCTAAGTCAGACAGAGATCTTTTTTCTCACATAGAGAACTGAAAAGCCATGGATGCCTGCATGGTCAGGCCCTGAGTCCCCAGTCACTAGGCTTGCTTCAGCAGAGGCTAGATCTGTTGGGAATAGAGCAGGGCCTCTCTGGCCTTGGGTGGCAGTTGAGCCAGGAAACTTTAGGCTCCTCCTATCTGTTAGAATTACTGTGCTAGGCTTGAAGACATTGATGCCCTTCTAGTTGGGGAGCTACTTGAGAGACAGGTTTTGTTCTACATTTCTTCATATTTCCCCGGTATCTGGATTGGTTCTAGGCATATAGTGGGCCACCAATAAAGATTATTGAATGGATGGATGAATAGGTGGATGAGTGGATGCACAGATGGATAAATGGATGAATGCATAGATGGATGGATGGATTCATGGATTATTGAATGAATGAATTAGCTTCTGGGGAACCCATTGGCAAAGCTGCCCTCTGACAGGGCTGATGTTGAGATCTTCCACACCCACGGACTGTGTCTGCAAAGATTTAAAATGAGGTTCAGTCCAAGCATCATAAGTCTAGGAGACATGTGATGATAATAGGTATGAATTTCAGAGTATAATTTTGTTTCAGCCACTGTCTAGTTCTTTCTTATGCAACCCTTGCAGCATTTCTATGAGGTAGGACTCACCAGGGGGATCATTTCCTTGATGGGAAAATTGAGGCTTAGAGAGGTCACCAGGCTGGACAGTGGCAAGGCTAGATTTGGTTCAGGCCTGCCTGACTCCAAGGCAGAAACCAGAACCACCCTCATCGCCACCTCAGAAACACTTTACTGCCTCACACAGCCCACATGGCTCCTATCTCCTGGGGAGGGCATCAGGAGGATTTTGCACCTGTCATTACAAGTGGGGAAAGAGGCCTGAGAGAGTGAGTCGCTTGTTTGTTTTGGAAGATAGGAGGCAGTGAGAAAGACAACACACCTGGGGCAGGAAAAGCTCAGATGACTCCTTGACTTCATTTCCCAGCCCTGTATTGGTGGAATTTCCCCCCTGCTAGCTCAAGAGGGAGAAGAAGAGGAGGAGGCACTGCAGAAGCGTTAGGGAGGAGAGGTGCCATTGCAACAGGCAGCATGGCCATCTGGTTATCATTACAGGTGCGTGGAGGTGTCTGGGCTGTCTGTATTTGCCCTCCTGCTTCCCCATAAGCTCCCTGGAAGTGCCACAGCTCTTCATGACACAGAGACGGCAAGCCGAGTGCATCTCTGATTCGATGGCAATAATTGATATACTAATCAGCCTGGGAATACACTTAGGGAAGATGCTTGTTCCTATGTCCTCTGCTCAGTCTAGAAGCCTCCCTGCCTCCTGCAGCCCTCCCTGGAAACCTTGGACCTGAATTCAAAATGAACTGAGAAATCTTTTCCCAGCATTTGAAATAAAGGTAACACTGGTTCCCTTCCTTTCTCCTCCCTTCTCCCCCAGTCTTCACAAAATAGAAACATGCTGATACTCTTGTCCTTTTAAAGCTTTAAATGACCCCATACACTACATTGCATACCTGTTTCCTATTTCTGATTTCTCCCTCTATCCATGAGAGTTGCCATTCCTCCCATTAGAGGTGAGTCTATTTCCCATCCCCCTGATGCTAGGCTTATCTGTACAACTTACTATGGCCACTGAAATGTAGGCAGAAGTGATGACCTGCCATTTCCAAGCCTAATCCTTAAGTAGTATCCTTGGTTTCCACTTGTCATCTTGCATGTCTGTCATCATCATAAGAAAAGTACTCCAGGGAGCAAGCTGATCTCAGAAGAATGAGGAGATACATGTGGAGGCTTAATCTGAACCCATAGCTTGGAATCCAGTCCAGCCTAGACCACTTGACCTGCAGACATACAGCTGACCTTCAGACCTGTGGGCATGAGAACAAATGCTTACTGTCATATGCTGCTGATTGTTTGGGTGGTTTTTGTTACCCACCAATAGCTGACTGATACAACTTGTATCTTCTATAATCCACTTCTCTGAACATGCACATTGCCTACACAGCAAGTCATCATGAAAAATAAGAGAAAAAGTTATAGCACAGAAATGCTCAGCCCACACTTCGCAGTGTGAACTTGTTTCTGCTAAATGTGTCAGTCTGTCTGGGAATGTTGACTTACTTTGAGAGGATTTGTAGATAACATTCTGAGAGGAGGGGCTGGTATGCAGTTTGGTTTCTGAAGCTGCAATCACAACATCACATTGGATCATCTCATTCTATCACTTACTACCTGGGTACCTTTGGGAAAGTTACTTTGCCTTTCTAAGCCTCAGTCTGTCATCTATAAAATGGGTACCTTTCTCATAGCATTGCTTGGAGGTTTAAATGAGAAAAGTGTGTCAAGTGCTTAGTGCAATGTCTAGCCAGTGGCAGGAATTCACTAAATCCATTAGCTGGTGTTATTTTTATGTATTGTTATAGCAAAAGACCCAGGTGATACTTTAAAGAGATAGGAATCATCCCCTCTCAGATTTCCATCCAACACTTGCTAGTTTTCACTTCTATGCCTTTGCTAAAGAAATCCCTCCAAATCATACTTTTTGTGCAGAAAAAAATAATGTAGTGAGTCACGACCCCTGAAGTCTGACTCTGGTTCTTCCATTAGCTCGCTGAGTGACCTTGAGCAAGCCTTCTGCAGTCTCTGGGCCTCGGTCCCCTCCACGGTGAAAGGTCAGGATTGAACTCATTTCTGAGGGCCCTTGACATCCATTATTTTGCAAGGCCCCTTTGGAAAAGATCCAGAAGAGTTGGAAAGCGTTTTCATAAAGATACCGATTAGGGTTCCAGTATAATAAAGGAAGAACTTTTCAAATAGAGGGTCAAGCATGGAATTGAAGAACTGTAGGCTATTTGACCTGGAAGGACCTTAGAAAACTTCTGATTCAGTGATCTCACTTTATAGAAGAGAAAGCAATGTCCCAGGGCAGGCAAATGGCTCATCCAAGGACATTTGTGCATTCAGGAAATATTTGGTGGGCATCTTGGTGTGGAGGACATGGGCTTGGGGCGCTGAGTGCACAGAACACCTTTTACAGTCTCCGAGCCCAGGTGAGAAAAAAGACAATAAACATACATTTGCAGTGAAGTCAGATCCAGGCTACTCATAGTTAGCTGTATTGAATGCTTAGAAACACTTGGGAGGCGCGCCTAATGCAATCTTAGGCATGGTCAGGTTAGAACCACAATAGCCAACTAATCGTCATTACAGGCCAGGCACTGCTCTAAGCACTTGATATGTGTTACCTTATTTACTCCTCAAATGGACACTGAGGTGGGCATTAATACCACCATCCCAATTTATTGGGAAGGAAACTGAGGCACAGAGCAGTTAAGTAACTTGTCCAAGCTCACACAGCTAGCAAGTAGCAAAGCCAAAATTCGAACTCACGTCGTCTGGCTCCAGAGCCTGTGATTCTTACTACCACATTATACTGACCCTCTGGGGAGGACGATGTCAGCACTTTGACCTGAGGAATGAGCAGGAGCTGTCCAGCAGAGAACAGCTGGGCAGAAGGAATGACATGCACAAAATGGTAAAATTCTGGAGGCGAGCATGAGTGTGGTGTGCCTGTGGAACTGTAGGCTAAAAAGTATGTGTGTGGTCGGGCGCGGTAGCTCACGCCTGTAATCCCAGCACTTTGGGAGGCCAAGGCGGGTGGATCACTTGAGGTCAGGAGTTCGAGACCAGCGTGGGCAACATGGTGAAACCCCGTCTCTACTAAAATTACAAAATTAGCCAGGCGTGATGGCATGCGGTACTCAGGAGGCTGTAATCCCGGGTACTCGGGAGGCTGAGGCAGAAGAATTGCTTGAGTCCTGGAGGTGAAGGTTGTAGGTAGCTGACTGGCCTGGGTAACAAAGGAGACTCTGATTCCCAAAAAAACCAAAAACATAGTATCTGTGTGTATATACGTATCATTGTATATCTGTGTGTATATGCGTATCTGTGTGTTTATGCATGTGTATATCCATTTCTGTGTAAGTCTATCCATGTTCATGTGTGTTTCTGTGTGTGTGTGTATGTATATGTTTGTTCATCCTGGTGTACCTGTGTATGTGAATATATTTTCCTGTGTGTGTGTGAATGTGTATTAGTGTGTGTTCATGTGTATACATTTGTTTCTGTTTCTATATACATATCTGCATGTTTTTGTATAAGTCCATGTATATGTTTTTGTGTTTCATTAATGTGTATACCTGTTTATGTGTGTGTGTGAGTGTATATGGATGCATATGTGTCTATGTATCTCGGTGTGTGCATCTCTGTGTGTGTGTGTGAGTGTGAGTGTGTGTGAGTGGTGGGGGTAGACGGGGTGAGGAGGTAACCAGAGCTATGCAGAGGCCAGATGTTGAAGACTCAGGAAGACTTTACTCATAGGTCAAAGGGGAATCATTCAATGAGCTGAAGCATCAAGTGGGCATTTTGGAAAGGCCACTTGCTCATCACAAGTATTTATTGAGCACCTACTATGTGTCACTTACTATTCCAGATGCTGGGGATGAAATCATGACTAAAAACAAAGTCCCTGTCCCTAGGGGGCTTATAATCTAATGAGGAAAGAGAGACAATAAGCACATAAACAAACAGATGTGTAATAAATGTCAGGATAAGCACCCTAAAGAAAAAAAAAAAAAGCATGTTAAGGGGAGAAGTGGTGGAGAAGGCTTTGAGCAGAGGCCATAATACCTGAGTGAACCCAGGGACATTGTTGGGGAGAGCATTTCAGGCAGAGTGAACAGCAAGGGCAAAGGCCTGGAGGCAAGTGAGGGCTTGGCACATTCAGGGAATAGCACAGAGGTCTAGAGAGCTGGGATAAAATGAGGGAGGGGAGCATGGTGGGTGCTGAGGCTATGGGCGTGGCTGGGGCCAGTACCTGCAGAGCTCAGTGGCCATGGTGAGGACATTGGATTGTCTCCCCTACACAATGGAAAGCTACTGGAGAACACCACTTCTGTGGCTACTGTGGGAAAAATGTGGGAGAATCCAGGTTGGCATGCTCCTAAGTCAGTGCGCCGTCCATGCTGCCACCTCGAGAACCAAAACAAAGGTTGATTCTTTTCTGATGTCACGTGCATCTTTCTTTCACAGGACAAAGAAAACAAATCTGTGTACAAGGTATTTTCCTGTCCCAATTGATTAGCCACTCTTTCAAGTCCTTTCAATATAGTTAATGTTGATCATAATAAAATAATTTGCCCAGTTTCTAGGCTTATGGTGGTAGAAGTTTATCACAGGCTTCCAGACCGAAGGAACTAATACTACTTGTGGAGGGTGTGGTGCAGCTTCTGGAGCATAGTAAGATCCCGATAAGCATGCCTTATTATCTTATTTAATTCATTCACCAAGTCTTTGAGGTAGGGGCTAGGCATATTTTACACATAAGGAACGTGAGACTTTGAGAGTTGACATAATTAGCCCAAAGTCACACAGCTAGTTAGTGGCACCCCAGCTCTCAAGCAAAAAGCAATTTTAAAAGGAGTTAGAGATTCTGCTTGCTACTGCAGGATCATGGAGCTTTTTGCTTCTGGCATTCGTTGCTGGAGGAAGCCTATGGGAGCAGGTTTACATGACCATGCCCTTCGCCAGGTGCCTGTGGGGAGGGGTAATGGGTTAGGATGCTCAACATCAGTGTCACTGTCAGCGTCACCTCTAAAGCACCATCTGTCCACAGGGCTGGGCTGGACTCAGGGCTAAACATTGCTGATTTAAGAGAGTTTCCAGTGTGAGTGAGCCATGCAGATGGGAAGAGCAAAAAGGGAGATTAAAAACATCTGAATGAGCCTGAGAGAGGCTTGACTTACAGATGTGAGCAACTAAATAAATAACAAATTCTGCAGACACTTGCTGTCCAGTGATGCCGCTTTGCTTCTGTAGATATGGAGGACTCCCTGGACTGAGCAAACGTGCTGTGGGCTGTTATGGATCAGGCAGGGGGAGGGAAGACTGCCTCCCTGACCATGAGTCCTGGATGGTATTATTCTGAGGTTACTGTCAGAAGGAAAGAAGATACATGGTGAGACTGTAAGGAATGGCTATGAATTAGTAGCATCAGGCCATTGTGGCCTGATAGCAGGCAGATTGCTGTCCCCATCTCCTTTGGAAGAATGTCACTGTAGAAACACTAGGCATGTGCCTTTCAGACCTGTGAGTCAAGGGATAGTGTCAGTGAAAGAGTGCAGGGGCCAGGACCCTGACACAGAGGATATCTTCCTGAAGGTGTCCTTATAGTGACAGACTGATGTCAAACCCAACCCAATACAATTCTGGGAATTTGGGAAGCTTGGTGTTTAAGTTACTATGATTATATAACAAATCATTCCCAGACTTAGTGGATTAAAACAACAGGACTCATTTCTTACACTCAGATTCTGTGGATCAAAAATTTGGACAGAATATGCAGGGACAGCTTGTCTCTGCTCCATGATGTCTGGGGTCTCTGCTGGAAGCCTTGAAGACTGGGGACTGGGGCCATCTGAAGGCTTGTGCACTCAAATGTCTGGCAGCTGATGCTGGCTGTTGGCCAGGGGTCCTCAGTTCTTCTCTCCCTGTGCCTGTCTGTGTGGACTCTCCCCATAAGCTGATCTGGGTTTCCTAATAGCATAGTGTCTGAGTTCCCAGAGTGAGCTTCCAAAAAAGAGAGAAGCAACTGGAAACCGGCTCCTTTGAAAGACCTGGCCTTAGAAGTTACATCATATCATTTATGCTATAATCTATTGGTCAAAATAATCATCAGCCCTACTCAAATTCAAGAGGAGGAACAGAGACCATCCCCTTCATGGGAGGAGCATTAGTCATAGTGTCAGAAGAACATGGCAAATGGGATATATATGTTTCTGTGGCTACCTTTGGAAAATACTATCGGCCACACTGTTTTAGTCTCTTTGGGCTGTCATAACAAAATGCCATAGACTGGGTGGCTTATAAACAACAGAAATGTATTGCTCACAGTTCTGGAGACTAGGAAGTGCAAAATCAAGATGCTGACAGATTTGACGTCCAGTCAGGGCCTGGTCAGGGTCATCCTGGTTCACAGATGGTGTCTTCTCATTGTGTCCTCACATGATGGAAGGGGCTAGTGAACTCTCTGGGGCACTAATCCTATTCAGTAGCATAGAGCCCTCATGACTTGATCACCTCCCAAAGGCTCCACCTATTGATACCATCACCTCAGGTGGTAGGATTTCAACATGTGAATTTTGCAGAGGGGACACAAACATTTAACCTATGGTACACACCATGAGTCACATTAGGCCCCATGAAGGACTCTCTTAGGGGAGAACAGAGGAATAAGCGCCTCACCCCTCAAGGAGCTCAGGGCAAAATCCTTCTGTTCAAGTAATAAAAGAAGGCCTTCTTCCTGTACATAAAATGGGGCTCTGTAGGTCTCAGCTGTGAGGGCAGTGATAGGAGAGACAGGAAGTTGGCAGTGGCCAAATTTTGTGATATTTTCCCAGTGACCTTTGCTGGAGGACAGAGCTTGGAAGCTCTGTGGCCTTTGCAGAGGCAGCTTGGCCCCCTGGCAATGCTTGGTCCTCAGGGCTGGCGGAAGCTTGGCGTGGGAATAAGGTGAAGATTCAGACAAGACAGGGACTGAGCACAGGAGCCCCACAGCCTAAATGAATGATGGTCAGGCTACTTCACACCCTCCGCCTCACCTCAAATAACACCTGCGCCTACCTGCCTCAGCATGGAAATTTTGCTTGTCTTCAGTCACATGGTGACTGAAGATGTGGATTTCAGTGAAAGTAATTTATGTGGGAGGTGATCCTAGGAGGCACTGGTAGAGGGTGGGATATAGGACAGGGGAGGGAAGACAGCAATTCAGGGAGAGCTAGCAAGCAAATTACTGTGGGTGACTGAGGCTCAGTTCCGCAGGGGAACACGGGAATTATTGTAGAACACGTGCCTCAGGGTTATCCCATTCACAGGCAAGGGAGTCAGGGTATTTATTCTCCACCTCTCATCAGTCACTGGTTGAGGACTGCTCCTGGGGTTCTGGTAATTCCATGGCATGTCTGGCCTTCTGATAGGTGGACAGAGCTGTCTTTGACCAGAGAAGCCCCCAGGCAAAGAGGTGCAGGTACTGTCATCTGGGAGTTAGGACCATGTGCACTGATGGGGAAAAGGTGAGGTGCAGAATCAGCCATAAACCCTGTTAGCATATTTCAACTGTTCCACTCATTCACTATTTACTGAACTCTGCCTTCTTTAATTTAAACCAGTAAAATATTTGTTAATTATATTTTAATGTTTAACGACACTTCCATAAGATCCTCACCATGACACTCAAAGTCCTCTGTCACGAAGCCCAAACCTCACTTATTTAATATCTCTGTGTCTCAGTTTCCTCATCTGAAAACAGGGATACTAACAGCATAGTGTCATGAAGATGAAATCAGTTAACTGTTGAAAAATACTTCAACCAATGCCTGGCACAAAGTAGGCACTAGGTAAGTGGTAGCTGCTACTCTAACTTCTATGTGCCCGTACCTCTCAATGGTGCCCAGGCAGGTTGTTCTCAGCAACTGAGCTCACTCCTGACCAGCCATAGGCTGCATCCTTGTTCTTACACATACTGAGAATGCTTTCCCTGCATTGCACTGAATTTTCTATTCATCCTTCAAGTCTCCAGCCACATGCACATTCCACGAGCATACCATGCCTTCTCACCTCTGAGCCCATATACATGCCATTCCCCATCTCTGGAAAGTTCTCACTCACTCTCTTCACCAAACTAACTCTTTCACCTTCAGTCATTTCCTCAGGCAACTCCCTGACCTTCCAGATTGGGTCACATTCCCCATATTACTCTACATTTCCTTTTGTAGGTACTTTTCCCAATTCTCCTTAGGTGATTAATTAGGTAACTGGAGGTTTAATGTTCATCTCCTCAGCTAGAACATAAACTCCCTGAAAGACAGCTCGACCAGCTCTTTCTTGGTTATTATTTATGGCAAATGCGGTGGCTTGTATGATGGGTAGCCAGGGTTCTGGAGGTGATTTTTGGTTTCATCAATTGGAGAACTCAGCAAGTCTTGGACTTGGGCACTGACTTATGTGCCTGTGATGAGAGGCAGCCCATTAAGCATCTGTTTTGTTGGGAGGGTCTTGGCAGAGGTAGTGTGGCCCAACAGCAGGGATAGTGGCTTTTTGACCATGGAGAGGTTCTTCTCACAGCAGAGCCTGTAGTCCCGCTGTGTGGTTTGGGAGTTAGTTGTTCCCCCAAAGCTCAATCTAGAACTTGTTTCTATAGCACTGCTGAAGATTCTGCAACTAATAATTTTCTGTCCAAATTAGCAAAAGTGGGTTCTGTTTTCTGCAACTGGCCACTGACCCCTACATCACTGCTGCATCTTCGGGATCTAAGATGGTGCCTGGTGCATAGTTGGTGCTCAATATGCATACATAAATGATTGAAAGGATCAAAGATTATTTACCTTGCAATCTGCCAACTGTCTTCTAGAACAGTCCTCTAGAATATTCAGAAAATTCGAGTCCAACATAGAGTCTTTAGCTTTGTTCTCTTCTTACCATTAATGACCTCTTGACAGAGGTGTTGGCATTTGCCTGAATGACATCTTGATTTATTCCCCCAAGTTGAATTAGTAAGAACTCCTGGGCTTTGCAGACCTGAATCGGCTGTGGGAACAACTATCCTTAACCTTGGGAGATGCTTAAGAGCTCAGAATCAGACAATGTCAGCTATTCTAGAGGAGGATGCCCCAGGCTCAGTCAATGACATCAATGGTGTGATTCCTGGGTTTGCTAGACCTTACCAATGATACTCCCACTTCTCCTTCCTAACTGCTCTAGTAGCTGACTTCATCAGTGTGATGGTTAATTTTGTATGTCAACTTGACTGGACTATGGGATGCCCCGATAGCTGGTTAAACACTATTTCTGGGTGTTTCCGTGAGGATGTTCCTGGATGAGATGAGCGTTTGAATTGGTGGACCAAGTCAAGCAGATGGCCTTCTGCAGTGTGCATAGGCATCATCCAACCTGTTGATGACTTGAATAGAATAAAAATGTTGAGGGTGGTTGGATTCAAGCTCTCTGTCTGATTGCTTGAGCTAGGACATCAATCTTCTTCTGCCTACAGTGTTCCTGGTTGTCACGCCTTCAGATCCACACTGGAATCTATACCATTGCCTCTCCAGCTCTCAGGCTTCAAACTACACCATCAGCTTTCCTTGGTCTCCAGCTAGCAGACAGCAGATTGTGGGACTTCTCATTCTCCATAATTGCATGAGCCAGTATCTTATGATAAATCTCTCTCTCTCATCATCTATTGATCATCCATTTTCATCTATCATCTCCTATTGGTTCTGTTTTTCTGGAGAACCCTGACTAACAGAATCAGGAAGATAATGTGTTCTGCCAGGTTTCTGGCCTCCACCTGGGCCTTTGAGTGGTCAGAGATCTTGCCCACCTGTGCCCCAAGAGGGGCCCATCCAGACTGTACTGGATTTCAGCCTCCAGAGCTGTGGTATGACCATCCTGCTCGAAGAGGATGCCAGAACCAGCCTCTTCACCCCAGGATCTCTCTGTTCAGGAAGCCAGGTCTGGTCGAGTGAGAGTGAGAAGGCGACTGCCTCTGAGTAGGCTGGAAGACCCTAACTTGAGCAGCTCTGTCCTCAACAGTAGACCTGCCCCAGCTGTGACTCAACTAAGGAGGCCCAGATGCTGGGCTGGCCTTGAACTCAACCACCTTCCCTAAGCACACTCTTTTTACCATCTGCTATGCCTTAAACAGAATGACCATCAAGTAGATGCCTTTAGTCAGGAATTGTGGGAAAATACTCCAATTGACATAAACTAAATGGTCTTTTTCTCCTACAAAGTAGAATAGATTCTCCCCAGGGAGGTGGCAGCAGGCAGGGCTGGGCCCACTGATGACAGATGTGCTGGCTGAAATGTCTCAGCTTGCACAAGACACCCCAGTGCCTGCAGGTGACTGAAGGGGATTGATGGTCATTGCTCAAATACTCTCATTGTTTGGCCCATGATTTAGATCAGGGGCTGTATAAAAAACTAGGCATTCCGTGTGATGTTTATCACCATCTTACAGAAACATCAAGGTTAAAGTTACAAAATTAAGTCCCAATTAGGTCAAGATCCAAAAATCTAGTTGGGACTGAGACCAGGGTTGGTTGGGGAGGCTTGAAGGGAAGTGACATGGAGAACCCTGGTCACCATGAGTTTGGTAGGCCTGCCGGGTTTCTTTAGAGGAAGTGGGATGAAGAAGACCCCATTTGGCTCATATTAGTGGTTGGGGAAGAGCATAGCTGTTGGAAATGCCAGGCCAGTGACTAATTGGACAGGGTGCCACACTTGTCATTTGCCATATACTCAGGCGGCATGTTCAAAACATTTGACAACTGGGAGGGCACAGCCCCTGACCAATTAGGATAGACACATGTGCCTGCTCTGTGGGTCTTAACTGTTTACTTGCTGGTTTGTTTGGAGGTCCCTGGTTCTTAGGGGAAGGTCTGGGGAGGGTTGGGGGGGGGGGAAGAACCTGGTGTGGGGGGCTCAGAGCTGTAATTACCTGCTAATCAGCCTGAAAGCATGTCAAGCGCTGAATAGCCAGAATATCTGTACCTGTGAGTACTAGATGCCTATGTCCCAACTGTTGTTATTTTTGAGGGGCAGTCCTGAGACGGGCTTGCTGGGAGACTGGGACCTGGGTGTGAAGCAGTGGGAGGATGAGGTTATCCTTGCCTGGGCTGTGATGAATGGCGAGCTTTACCTCCAGGTTCAGTCCTGGACCTCAGCCTGGCAAAACAGCTGCAGCCATCTCCCTACCATCTAGCAGGGTTTGTAAGTTCTCTCTGAGTTTCTACCTGGTCATAAGATAGCCTACGAATATGACCTTACTGTATCCTTCCCGCCCTGGCCTCAAGATGCCACTGGCTCTCTTCCTTCCTGAGTCTTGGAGCTTCTGGTATGGCCTACTCTTCTGACTCTCTGGGGCCTGGGCTGGAGCTGATGCTGGGCCCCTCCCAAGGTTTTTGACTGCCTTTTCCCAGAACGGATTAAGTTTTCTCCAGTCCCAGCCCTGCGTTGTCCTCATCCTGTTCCTTGAGATTTGGACAATTTTGAATACTGAAGCCTGTTCAGAGTGGCCTGGCATTTTGCCATTACCTCCACTTCATTTGCTGTGACTCAACAGAACTTTCCAGGATGGGAGCTGCTGCTCCGGGTGCAAGATTTCCCCAGCCTTCTGCCTTTCTCTCTAGAGACCCTTGGCTTGCAGTGGACTTTGTGGCCATGCATGGCCTTTGGCCATAGGCTTCCCTTTCAATGAGCCATTTGGATTGTCAGGTTTGATGGATTTGGAAACCCTGGTTTAGGGATGGTTCAAGCAACCATCCCCATCATCCTGAATAACTGGCATAGCCCCTACTTGTGGGAAGGCTCTTGGGTGAAGCCTATCTTGGAGGACTTATTTTATTAGTGGCCCACATGGGGCATGTCACATCACCTGGAGACATAGGCAAAGCCTTGTGATTCACTGAAAACAAAGATTCCTGGGATCTTCCCAGTATCCTTCGCTTTTTTTTTCTTTGATGAAATCTTGCTCTGTCGTCCAGGCTAGACTGCAGCTGTGCAATCCCAGCTCACTGTAACCACCCTCTCCCAGTTTCAAGCGATTCTCCTGCCTCAGCCTCCTAAGTAGCTAGGATTACAGATGTGTGTGTGCCAGCACATCTGGCTAATTTTTGTATTTATAGTAGAGATTGGATTTCGCCATGTTGGCCAGGCTGGTCTCAAACTCCTGACCTCAGACGATCTGCCCGCCTTGGTCTCCCAAAGTGCTGGATTAGAGGCCTAAGCCACCACACCCGGCCTATCCTGTACTTTAATCCCCAAAGTCATGTTAAGCATCTTTGTCCCCTCAACAGACAGTGGACTTAGAGCACAATAGAGAATGAATTTCCCTGGTATTACAACACACACTTTCTTTTCACATTTTACCATTTCTGAAATTAGGATGCCATCATTTACATTTGATGTATTCCTTTAAAATGGTAGCTTGCCTACCTGCCTTACTTCTTTTTCTTTTTTTCTTTTCTTCCTTGTCTTAGCTTAGTCAATGACACCTTATGTCTGAAGAAATCAGGACTTAGATGTTGATGGATCAGCCGATCAGGGATAGTATTCTTTCTTTTCCAGTATTCTTGACCAGTTTTCTCAGGTTAACTCAGTGACCTGGTGCAGAGATTTGGAAACCGCTCTGCATTAAGGAAACCAAGTTGTTCTCCCCACTTGATCACAAGTTCTTTTATCGGAGGATGGCATTGTCATGACCTGGCAGCCCATATTTCTTTCTGGGGGTGTTTGGCCCAGCTCTCAGCACAGAGTAGATGCTCAGTAAATATGCGAGTGGTGAATGAATGAATAATTAGGTGTTAATACTCCTTCCCCAGATAGGGCAGAAGTGGAATTTAACCGACATCTTTCAAGATTGCTGCAGTGGGTACCTTCTTTTTAAAATGTCAAATATAGGCAGCCACCAGTGGGAAGTGGGGTGTCATTACCCTAAAGGCCATTTATAAATTGGGTCTGCTCCACATGTGTCCATTTGGGGCTCATGCTAAGGGGCAGCAGTCACTCAGAGGAAGGTCTTTTCAGTGAATGACAGGAACACAAGAGGTTGAGCAAAACTGGCTGTGAATCTTGAGGCCTGGACTTGGCGAGTGTATTGTCTGTTCTGGATCATTCCATTGGCAGGTTATATGATTGAACCCAAAATCAAGGGGTGAGAAAATATGCTTCGCTCCTTTGGTGAGAAGAGCTGTAAAGTCTCATGGCAATGGCATGGCTACAGGGAAGGATGAGGAATGGGAACCAGTAATGCAATCTACTCTATGAGGCAATGTTTTGAGCAAACATTCATCTGTGTCATAGTGCCGGTATCTAACCTGAGAATGGTACTAGCTCCAAGGAAAGCAGAACAGAATACATGTATGGAGCCGAACACAGCGCCTGGTACACTGTTATTAGGGGCATATTTGGAACTGGAACCCAGGTCTCCTGGCTCCCAGGCATGGGACACTTTCCTACACATCATGTGGCTTCTTCTCTCCAAGTTCATCGCTCTCTGAGGCAGCCTGTCAAACCCAGACAAGTCCTGTGGCTATTTTTTCTTGCTGACTTTTCACCAGGGGGATGCCAGCCAAACAGCTAGTGTCATGGGCCTGACGGGTGTCAAACCTTGTGTGTGAAGAACGTCCCCGTCATCTTCTCTCCCTCATCCCCCAAACACTTATCTCATTACCGAGGCGGGGGCGGGAGTCGGGGAGGGAGGGAGTCAGCGTGGAAGTGTTTATTCTCTTCAGGAGCAAGTCTCTCTCCTAATTAGTAGGTGATTCTGTGAGATGAAGCCCAGGTGGGGAATCAACTTGGGGGTCTGGAGTGGTGCTCCAGACGTCCCTGATTACCCAAATCCCCAGCTGGGGTGAGGACCCCTCATGTGGGGCGGGAAAGCGGGGGAATATTAGTTTCCGATACAACGAGAGACAAGAGAATAATTCTACGAGGCCGTGTAGAACAAGCAGAGAGAGAAAAGCTCTTTGAGTGCAACAAGGAACGGGGTTTTAAAATTTCATTTGCACAGCGGCAGGTCTTGCCAATTGGATCCTTTCCAGAAAGCAATCTGCTAAGTCTGACAGTCGGAAGAAATGCCGGGCTGCTGAGCGAGGAGAGGGTGGGTTTTTTTAAGGGTTTATTTTTCATCCAGGTCCTTTGTGAGCAATAGCTTTTTTTTATTCCGTTTTAAAAGAAAAAGACACGCAGTGATCCTCTTTGTGAGGCGGGAAAGGGCTTCCCTGACCATCTGGGCCTCAGAGGGACTTGGGGAGAGGCAGCCTTTTGTGTCGGGGCATTCAATGCCCGCACGGCCGCCGTTTATCTTTGCTGCCACTCACACCAGGCTGGCCTCGCTGCCGGCTGGCCTAGGGCACACACAGAAGCTCAGAGCAGTCCTCCAGGCCCTTATCTGTGTCACGGGCAGGAGGTCGGAGGGTTGGGGATCTCTCTGAGCCCACCCAGGGGTCCATTGTGTTGGCTGCTGGGAGCGACAGACCAGCACTGCAGACATCTCTTTGCCCAGACCTATTCTTCAATGCGCATCTTTCTCTCTCTCTCTCTGCCTCTCTACCCTTCCTTGAATCCATTCCTCTCCTGCCAGTGGGGCTGGGGGCTTTAGGGTGAGCATGGATTCTTGGCCGATGCCAGCTGTTACGAGAACATTTCATTGCGTGCATGCGTGCGCGTGCACACACACACATACACACACGTACTCATGCACACATGCACACACCCTCTCAGCCCCGCCTGTTAGCCAGGCTCCAGAGTCTGAGCAATGTTTTTATAGAAATGCTGAGGTGACAAGGCTGTCTTGCGTTGGGTCCTTGCCCAAGCGCTGGGGCTGTTTTGTCCTCAGACGATTCGAGCAATACTGGCCAAGGAAACGCAGGCACAGTGGGCTGGCTCGGGGCAGACTTGGTAGAGAGAGCACTTTAGCTGTGCAGGGGTTTTGGCTATTTAGAGGCTCATTTGGGGTGTTATTTTTATAGCTTACAGGGCTCACTTTCACACATATCATTTGCTCCTCATAGTAGCCCTGTGATATTGGCAGGGTGCCTATCCATCCCATTTTCTGGATGAGTAAGCTGAGGCACAGAGAAGCTATGCTGGCCTGATTTTACTGGCAGGGAAATTGAGTAAGGGTGAAGTGAAGTGAATTGTGTATACTTCATTTGTTTTCATTCCAGCCCACGAGATTTCAGCGTATACTACCGATGTCATTATAGACAGCTATTTATAAGTTTAATATCTGTTGCTTTAAAAACAGTGTGAGGCCAGGTGCGGTGGCTCACGCCTGTAATCCCAGCAATTTGGGAGGCTGAGGTGGGTGGATCACATGAGCTGAGGAGTTTGAGACCAGCCTGGCCAATATGGCAAAACCCTGTCCCTACTAATAACACAAAAATTAGCCGAGCATGGTGGCGTGCACCTGTAATCCCAGCTGCTTGGGAGGTTGAGGCAGGATAATCGCTTGAATCCAGGAGGCAGAGGTTGCAGTGAGCCTAGATTGTGCCATTGTATTCCAGCCTACGTGATGAGAGCAAAACTCCATCTCAAAAAGGTGACTGCTGGGGGGACATCACTTTACCTTGTTAAACGTCTCAGGGTCCGCCAT
Source organism: Sapajus apella (assembly GCF_009761245.1). Taxonomy (NCBI): domain Eukaryota; kingdom Metazoa; phylum Chordata; class Mammalia; order Primates; family Cebidae; genus Sapajus; species Sapajus apella. The sequence goes on along the minus strand of NW_022437065.1, from coordinate 2,221,222 downwards.
GACAAAGCTGCCTTATACTGAAAAGGCAAAGATTTGGAGACTGAATGTCCTCAAGTGACTTTAGCCTCTAAGAACCCCATAGGTGTACAAGGCTAAGCCAGGAGGAGGCCTGGGCTGGGAGCATGAGGTTGTAGAGATAGAAACAGGGCTGGGGGAATCTAGCCCTTTCTTCCTGGCTAGGACAATGCTGTGGCAATGAGAAGATGTGAAGGACAAGAATTTGAGGTGGTGGGTAGTATTGACAGGGTTATTGCTTGTATATTTGTCACGGGTGGTTGGGTGTGTCTAGGGACACTCAGCATTTATAATCCAGCCATGGTGAAATATGCTGGGAACCTTGAGTTGTAAGTTTCTGCTTTGGGTGGGCAAGGGTCTTGAAAGACTCAATCATATAGTCCTGGGTCTACAAGGGAACGGCCCTCTGTCTGGAAGTTTTGGCTGAGGAGGGGAGGCTCAGGACTGTCATGGGCACCAAAGGATGAGATGCTATGAGCCGGCACCCCCTAGCATGGCTCAGGAGGGGCTTCTGGACCAGGGTTTATCCCAATAGCCCTACCAGTTGCTGTAGTATTAAAATCCATCTCTGTCATTGTCCCAAGTGTCCCTTCCACCTGGGCTGCTTGCCATAGCCTGAGGCACCCATGTTCCTGCCCCAGGGCTGAGGCTGGGGCTCATTCTGAATGGCAGAGACCCAGGCTGTCTCTGTTGTTAAATATTAGAATGTCACCCCTGTGGAGCCCCATAGCTCACTCCTGCAACTAGCGTGGGTTTTTGTTCCCACCCCTTCAAGGCCTCTGAGCTCAGAAATGCCAAATGCTCAGCGAATTCGGAATTCGGGTTAAGCTGGCCTTGCTGCGTTCTGTGAGCTGCGCCGCCTGGAGAATAATAGCATCTCTCAGGATGTTAGGAAAGCAGCCCCTGTTGATTTTGCAGCCCTTGAATAGCAGCTTCGTGGAAAACGTTTCTGATTTGTGCGGAGGCTCTCCCCTAGCCCCAGCCCCTGAGAGGCTGGTGTAATGCTTCTTTTCATGTGGCAGGATCGGATATGACCAGCGTGGGTTCTTTCTGTCAGATATTACGAGTGGTTATTACCGAGGCAGCCCAGCTGCCATGTGGGGCTTGGCCCTCGCTCCGGGTCTGGCGAGGCACTGCTGTCGTATCTGAATTTCTTCATCTACAAGATCTGAATCCAATCTAGTCGCTGTGAGCCTGTTTGTGTAGCAGAAGGGAGGGGGGCGGTGAGGGAGATGGGGGGAGGCCCACGTGAGGTTGCTCATCCTTCCGAGAGGCTTTGCTGGTTAATGAAATCTCTGATTTGTTGGCTGGGGGAGGGCCCCTTTGGCTGACGTTAACAGCTGATGGGGACATCGGTGTGTCAGGATGCCAAATGGTGACAGTTTGGACCTGCACCAACGGAACAGGGTATTTTCCACCCTGATTGCCTCCAGTTCAAATGAGAGTGGGTTTATTTGAGTCAGGTGGATCTAGGAAACAATCAGAGAGAAAAGCAGAGGTGGCCTTCAGGGCTGTGTGTGCACGTGTGTGTATGTGGTGGCGGGCCATCATTTCTAATTCCACATTTATAGAATTCGCAGGGCTGCGTGCGTTTTTAAGCTTTATTTGAATCCTGATGCTCTATAGACAGGCCAATTATTTCTCCCCTGAGGAATGCTGGCCTCAGAAGGATGGGGGCCCAAGCCCCCATCTGGGGTCTGCTGCAGAGCTTTGTTTGGGAGAAATATTTCTCCAGCAGGGAGCCTGTCTTCCCCAGGGTGGGGTGGGGGGAGTGGGGGGGAGGTGGTTCCCTAATACAGCGCATGCTGAAACTCAGGCTAGGATTTGATGGTTCTTTCATTCTCCGGGGGAGAAAGAGCAGGGGAGGGCGTTTAAAAAATAAGGTTTCCCAAACACACCCTGCTGTCTGAAAGACCCTTCAGAAGGCTGGCACGTTTGGCTGCCTCAGCTGTGGTTTTAAGAGAAAGGATTAGCAAGGATCTGGCTGTGCCTCATTCCTCCCACCTTTCATGCCTTCCCTGGAGACCCTCCCCAAGGATGGGAAGGGAGTGGGTAAGGGGCTGCAGTAGGGGCAGGAAGGCTCCTTCAGCAAGGTGAGCCTTTCTGCTTAGGCTTATTTCCAGTGAAAATCAGTGGTTTTTCTCCCAGGTTAATATCCGCTCCAAACACTCATCAAATTGTGTGTTGATAACTTGATCAATTCCAATCACACATTGCTCCATCAGTCCAAAGTGGTGGCACCCCTAACACTCTGTCACTAGCTGTGCAGCCAGCCAATCCAGAAAGAGCGAGGGAATAGGGGTCTGGGGCACCCCTCTTTCACACTGGGGTGGGGGCAGCTGTTCTCCAGCTTTTTCCCACGTGCTGGGGAAACCAGATACTTTGCATGGAGGGTCACTAACCAAGTGTGGGTTGGGGCGAAGTGTGGCACAGGAGGGGCAGATCTGTTCCTTTTTGAATGCCAGGAATCTTACAGCTCTAGGAAACCTCTATGGGCAGCACTCCCAGACACCTGGTTAGGGTGCTTTCTCTGATGGCATGGCCAGAATTCTCGGCTTCTCCCCCAGCCTTATTTTTCATTCATTTGTCTGGATTAATCACGTCCTGTGTAACCAGCACTGAGGGGAAGAGCAGTCATAGCCCCTGCCCTCAAGGAGACTGCGATGTGTGGTGGAGAGTAAATGCTGAGGATGGTGAGTGTAACTCACAAGTGCCAGGGTTGCAGCTGAGGGAGAGAACGGCTCCAGTCTGGGGGATGGGGAGCTGCGAGTGGGTGGGGGAAGTGCATCAGAAGCCAACTTTGGCACTAGGCCTTGAAGAATAAGGATTTCACAGTGGAAAATGACATTCCAGGCGTTAAGCATGAAGGAATCGTTCTGCGATGAAGAAGGGAGAACCGCTCTAATTATAACTGACACACTGATTTAAACATTTATTCACTCCAACTACACAAATACACATGCACATGCACGCTTACAGCACAAACAGTAGGGAGGGGACATCCTGGGGGCTCCACCTTCACCTGCAGCCGGAGTCCTTCTATTGAAGAGGACTCTATTTTTTTCTGATTGAGTCTAGCATCTGATGTCACATAATACACTACCATACCACACATTTCATTGACCTGTGGTCTGTGGCCAGTGGCTAAGATTTGCTGGCTGGGGTAGAGCCCCTTTGGCTGACAGGCCCCCAGGGTTTCCAAGATGGTCTCTGATTTAGAGCAAGATGCCCTCGGTCTGGTCTGGAAAGAACTCTGTGACTATTCCTCATGGTATGTTGTCCTAGGTCGGGTTCTCCAGGAAGCAGGGTCTGGCTGGAGATTGCAGGCAAGGAGAGCTGTATCACAGAGAATGGGATCAATACCTGTAAGGAACACAGGAGGCTGAACTCAGCAGAGAAGTTGAACTGCGATGGGATTGCACCCAGCTGATCCCATGAGGACCTCTGGGACTGGGATAGCCCTGACCAGTTGTCCTGAAATTGAAGCAAGGAGGCAGGGTCTTTACACTCCAGCATCTACCCGTCATCAGAAGCTGGCTGCCCATGGGAAGGGAGGTTACCTTGGTTGAAACCAACTCTGTTGCAATCCCAAGAGGGAAAGATGTTCAGCAGCTCAGAATCTCAAGGATGTTCACATCTTCAGCAGCTGACACTGGTAGCTAGGAAAATGAAAGCCTCAGCTGGGAAGGGTGGGGACTTGTAGATGACTCCACAGAATCTGCTGCTTTAGGTCAGGGCCTCCAGGTGGGGGAAGGCAGTCCCTCACCGGCCTTCCAGGCCATGGCAGGCTGAGAGATACTGGCTCAGGTCCCTGCCTCAGGCTCTTGACTCACCTCCAGGCACCTTTTGGAACTCTAAATCACACACACAGACAGGTACACAGGATGTTGACTGTGTCCCTGACTTTTGATTAAACTCTTTTATATGTTGCAATGGTCTTTCTCACTGAGGCTAGGCAGAGAGAAAGCAGTGTGCTTTCACATGCACTCATTTAATTTTCCCCTTTCTCTGGCCCTTTGAGAGAGGCAGGTTAGGAATTACCACCCCCATTTTACACATGGAAAGATCGAGGATGAGGGAAGTAAAGTGACTTGCTCGTGGCACACAGGTAATAAGTGGGGAAACTGAATCCCATAAACAGCAGGATCCCTTTATAGAAATCACTTGGGAGAAGAATTAATCCTTAGTCGGTAGGCTAATGATTCCCAATGGTGATAGACCAGTTTACTATTTCTAATTCTGACCCCCTCCCTGTTAGAAAATTATACATCCATAGCCTTTGCCATGTAGCTTTGTGGTTCTTCCTACTGGAGTCAGCTGTATTTCCTACCTCATTGATGCTAGACTTGGCCATGAGACTCACTTTGGCTAGTGGAAAGTTAATGGCTGTGATGTGCACTGAGGCTTTCCATGCATTTGCATGGTTTGGCTTGGCCTCTTATGCTCCACCCATCACCCTGAGGAGAACTCCTCCTGCACAGCCACTTGTCTGGATGGCCAAAGTACAGCAGATCTGAACCCAGTTGACAATCTGGAGATGAGTCCAACTGTGCCAGCTGAAATCAGCTAAATTGCAGCTGATCTGCAAATCTGTGAGCGAGAAAATGTCTGTGGTTGTAAGCTACTGGGGATTGGGAGTTCCTTTGTTATGTGGGAGTATCACGACAATAGCTGACTAATACACTAACTCAGGTTGTCCTACAGAATGATTGGGGAGTTTAAAAATATACCTATTCTCAGGTATTACCCCAGAGATTCTGATTTAATTGGTCTGGGGTGGGGCCCAGGCATCAATATTTTTTTAATGCTTCCTAGAGGATTATAAGGTACAGCCATGGTTGAGAACCATGAGTCCAGGTCAACAGTGTCACATTAGACTGTACCTATATGTATTAATCAGGGCTGGGACTAGGCAAAATGATGGCTTTTAATCTATCACAGCCATTCTATTCAGCGCTCCTCTGCCTTATTACTCCTCTCTCCTCCCTCTATCACTGTCCCTTCCTTTTCCCTCTAGACACTCTTCTTTCCATTGTCCTTTATACCTTGGTGTGAATTCAGATAAAGGAGTTGCCTCCCCTGGGATTATTTGCAATTCAAGTTTCATCTCTATATTGTGGAATAAAAGACTCATTTCTCGTTAAAACGTTTGTGGGTAAAACTGGGCAGAAGAGGTTCTTTGGGCAGAGACATTATCCCAAATCCCTCTAAAACCAGGAAACCAGATCTACCAGAGGCAGGGAGGGGGTGGGATGGAATGAGTGTGGCCTGATACTGAGACTGAGGAGCAGCCAGCCTGTGACTTCCAGGGCAACTGGAAGATTCGCTTGTTCATGGGACTTATTTTTAATGCATAGACATGGGTGGGATCCAGCCGTGGTGGTGGCTTGCCTGCTTGCGGGTCTTGTGGAATGTTCTGGGGGAAACGCAGCTACTGTTCAGGGCAGCCTCATGATCCCTGTTTCCCATGTCTACAGGCCTCCCAGTCTTCTATGCCACAAACCAAGCCTGAAACAAGCTAGAACAGGCTCCTCCACTACCTTTGGGGTTCAAAGTTCCCTCCCTAGCTGTTCTACTTTCCCTTCTATTGCTCCTGAGGGTCCAGACACTCCTCCTTTAGGCACTCTAACCCCAAAGGGCTGATCTTAGTCTCTTTTTCAGGCAACAGAGCTTGGTCATCTACAGCTGGGCCCACACCTTTAAATCACAAAAATCCCTCTACATGCTGGCTTCAAGGATGCCCACATTGGCCTGGTGGCTTTCTACTTTTGATCTTTAAACACAGAAGGCCCATTTCACATAGCCTGGCAGGACTTCATGTCTCTGTCAGGACTCACGTTCTGAAAGAGAACCCGAGAGATTCCCTTGTACTTCTCTAAATAAATTAGAAGTGAAGACACAAGTTTGATCTCTGACAACACATTCAGCTACAACCTTTTTTTCCTGAAGGTTAAGATGTTGCAGGAGACATCTGTGGCATGTAAGGATGCAGTAACAAGCACTGTTTTTGTTACATCTCTAGTATTTTCTCGGGGGATTGGTGCAAATGATAGCACTTAGGGTGTACCTCCCAGGTCCCCTTTAGGGAAGGACTGGTGGGCCCAGCTGCTGGGAGTAGTATTGAGCCTTCAGCATCTTCAGTGGTAGGGGCCCTAGATCACACCCCTTCCTGGGGCAGCTCATGTCTGATGACTGATCAGTGTGATGGTATAAAGGCCTGGCCATATCAGCTCTATGGGGTTAACACTGAAGGATAATTCCAGTTCTACAGCTGCCCATGGGGAGGTTTGGGGACTGAAGTCTTAGCTTTCTGAGCAGAATGGGCCAAGTCCCCTTTTGCTAACAGTGCTCTGTGCCCCTCACTTTGTGATGACATTATGATAAGCTCACACATTCTTTGTTTTCGTTTTTCCTTATCTCCCATCCTGCTCTAAGGGGGTATTGGTCTAGCAACAGCTAAAGAAAGGTGTCCTGTCCTTGACTCCCTGGGATTCCCTGCTAGGCTAAAATGTGCCTCAGTCCTGCTTAACGTTGTAGACAACAGTTCACAGAACTTGTGGCCCTAGGTTCCCTGTCATCAGCAGGAAATTTCTCCACTTCTCAGCATTTCAAATGGTTACATTGTGGTGTTCTCCAGCATTAGAAAGAGAGCATGTGTAATCCTGTGAAGAATTAATTCTTGATAATGGGTGGTCTCAGAAATGAGTAGATAACACACCCAGAATCACCAGATGATGATGATAATAATAATAATTATAACAAAACAATTGTGCTGCATTTATTTTAAATAGTTGTTTACCTTCCTCTTTATAGAACTTGGAAGCAGGGTTGTCAGCAAATAGGAAAATTTCCTGATTTGAGCTTTGCTTCTTATATCTTTCATTGTGGGAAGACTTTTCCTGAGTGCTGAAATGGTCAAAAGCATGCCTACATGAGACAGCACGTGCAAGGATGCAGAGGAGACCCAGGAATTGGTTTTGTTAGCTCAGCTATTTATTTTGTAACATGAAAGGATGCTTGTGTTTGGCCTCCCCTTTATATGGTGATAGCATCTTCATTGTTATTTGAGAAATAAGCTCTCTCCTGTTTCAGTGCATGAAGTTCTGTTGGGGCAGATGTGCATACTCTTAGCTCTAGGGGTGAGCATGTGACCCAGGTTTGACCCATCAGCAGAGGCCAACAACTGACCTTACAGTGATTTATTCATAGATAGGCATGTGACACAAGCCTGGTCAATGGAACCTAATTCTGTGACATTGGCTGGAACTATTTGAAAAGAGAAATGCTATTCGAAAAGCCAAGATTTGCAAGTGATACATGAAAAGTGGTGAGCCTGGAAAGCACCAGGAGGAAGTGGGTGGTGGGGGAAAAAGACAAGAGCAAGAAAGAGAGAGATAATAGCAGATTCCTGCTGCAGGCAACAGAAGCTCAGTCCTGCTGGAGAACTCCTAGAGACAGTGTAGAATATACCTTGGAATTGTTGTACCCAAGGGTGAGGGAGTTGGGATATGTATCCTCCAACTCCTGACCTCGTTGGCTGAAGACTGCTCCTGGGAGTCTCAACTTGCTGGGCACCTCCATCCTGCCCAGTGGAAAGTGGCATTTGTTCCCACAGCCAGAGAAAGCCCTCTTGGCTTATTGCAGGTTCTTGCAGTAAGAAGCTGCCAGGTTGCATGGGAATAGTGAGTGCTGAATACATGCAAGCTGGGTACTAGCGGCATCTGCTAAATTAAGTACTTGCCCAGGGTCATCTCAATGGTAACTGGTGGAGCTGCAATTTGAACCCAGTCAGCCTGACTCCAAGTGTATGCCCTTGACTTCCACATTCCTCAGCTTCTCTCTTGGTGGAAAACAGCAGACATATAGATAGCACCTTTTCTGATGACCCACTTTAAATGGTGTTAAAATAATAATTCATTCTAATAAAGGCAAAGCCACAGTTTCCACACCTTGAAAGAACACCAGTGAGTCTATGAAATAAATATATCCTGACACAGCCCTGAGCTGCTGCCGTTTTGGAGAAATACTCCCTGCTGACACTGACTTGCTGCTCAGAAGGCCCTTGGAGGCAGGCTCTGCCCTGGGTGATCTGCATCCCCCATGAGAGGGCATGATTGGCCCCATCTAGGGGAGGACAGTGTGATCAGAGGTGCTGGGCAGTTTCTCACTTTTGAGAGCTTGGAAAGCTGCCCCATTATAAATGCCTCTAGTGGGCTGCAGCGAGCCAAAGGGGTAATAAATATGTGATACATTCAATGTGCCAGGACATGCTGCCTCTGCTTGGGTCCCCCTGTGGCACCCACCTGCTTGAAAACACTGTATGTTGCCTAGGAGGTGGGCAGCATGGTAGGCAGAATTCAGCCATTCAAGGAAAGAAGGGGGCAGGGCGGCGATGGAGAAGAGAATACCAGCGGATTCCGCTGTTTGCTAGAGAAAACCTTGGGCCTTAGGAAAGCACAAAACCCATGGAGGCAGAGATTAACCCTGCTCCTCTGGAGAGAGCCTTTCCAATCTGGCCTCAGGCTATAAGTGATCCCCAAACTGCCTCAGAGCAATCAGCCCCCGCGTGGGCAGGGCTTGGAGAATAGCTGCAGTGGAGAGCTTGAGAGAGGCAGCCTCGGGGACACTCAGAGCCTGAGGAACAGCAGAACCTGCGTGCTGGCAGGTCCCTCAGAGAGCACGCAACCCAGCCTTTATTCTTAGATGGAATCTGAGGCTCAGCTGCCTGGCCCATGGCTGCTTAGTGGTAGGGGTGACAATTTGCAACCAGTGGTAGGGAGGGACAGGCCAAGCAGACAACAGGTGTGGCTTCTGTCCCCTCTTCCCTCATTATCAGCTCTTTTTTTTTTTTTTTTTTTTTGGTTTGTCTTTTACCCTCCTCCTGCCTCCAAGCTGTCAGTTTCCATAGCAGATGAGTTTCCATAGAGGATGAATTTCAGAGCAGGTAGGAAATGTCTCACCCATCTCTCTGGAAATATATGTTTTTTTGAACCAGTCTCATCAGTATGATGAAGAAATAGAGAGCAGATCTAATCTATTGGCATGTTTTTCTAATTACCAGATTGATTTACCAGAGAAATCTCCCCAGAAATTTGACTTCTCTGCAAGGTCTTTGCAAGCGCTAAATTTGTTCTCTGAAAAAAGCCCAACCAAATCCACACAGATTTGGGGGAGCCGGGTCCCTCTAATCGGGGCCCAGAGCTTATTTGTTTTCTAATGGAATCTGAATAGAATTTAACACACAGCCATTCCGTGTGGAGTGCATTCATATTTTTAATTAACAAATTAGGAGCTATTTTGCTCCCCTTTGAATGGCAGTCATGTGGGCCTGGTTCCTTTTCGGCCAATTTAGCCAACTTGGACGATTTTAATTACCACAGTCACAAGCACCAGAAATTCCTGCATCTGACAGATTCTCGGCCTGGTCCATTGACTCTCATTTAAAAGCAAGTTCTCCATGAACAGAGATCTCCAAGGGCAATGATGGGTGGTGGGAGAGGGGGCCGGGCACTGTGCCTCGGGTACAGGTAGAAAAGACCCTCATTTTCCATTTTGAGACCCATTAGTCATGATTACAAGGTGACCAGTTCTCTCTGGCCCTGACTTCATAATTTTAAAAAGTGTCCCTTGGTGCAGAAGTGCTTCTGGAATGTAGGAAAGTGGTCCTAGCTTTTTTCTTCAGGAGCTTGGCCTCGCTCTCACACTTCTCAAACTTTAATATACACAGGAATCTTCTGTAGATCTTGTTAACAGGCAGATTCTGATTCAGTTGGTTTAGAGTGCAATCAGAGATTCTGCATTTTTTTTTCTTTTCTTAGAGATGGGGTCTTGCTGTGTCACCCAGGCTGAAGTGCAGTGGCATGATCATGGATCACTGCAGCTTCCACCTCCTGGGCTCCAGCGATCCTACTGCCTCAGCCTTGTGAATAGCTGGAATGGCAGGCACGCCCACCCCACTCAGCTAATTAAAAAATATTTTTTTAGTAAAGACAGGATCTTGCTATGTTGTGCAGGCTGGTCTTGACCTCCTGGGCTCAGGTGATCCTCCTGACTCAGCCTCACAAGTAGCTGGGCTTACATGCTGGGCAGATTCTGTGTTTTCAACAAGCATGCCAGTGCTATTGGTTCAGGGACCACATTTTCAGGAGCAAGGGTTTGGCTGATTTATTAGTTTCTGGAGGGTTCTGGAGTCTAGAAGGGGGCCAGCTGCCTGAATTGTGCTCACATAAAACACAGGTGCAGTGACTAGGTTTCAGTGTGGGAAGACAGATGGGAAGGGAGAGTCCTTGCTACAGTTACATATCTCTTTGGGGTGCTGCGTTGCCAGAGATACCTCCTGCAACACTCTCTGGCCTTCCATCAACATATTCCTCATCCAAGGTGGTTGCCTGAACCCTAGAGGAATCTCCAGTGGCCCTCGCTGACCATTATCGAGCAGTGAATCATGTGTGCAAAGGGCTGAGGAGTGAGCTGGTTGAACAGGGATCTGGGTGAGGCTGGGAACTTTGTAGGAGTTGAGGGAGCCAGCAAGTCACGTGGGAGACAGAAACCACATGGGAGGTAGAGAGTGTCCATTCTGGAAACAAGTCTGTCCCCTAGCCCTCCCTGTGCTGGCAGAATGGATGCTGAGTTAACAAAGCGGACTGAACCCGGGAACACAATGTTCCCTGAGAGGTTGCAATCAAAAGGGTCCCAGCCCTCCACCCCCTACTGAGAATTCTGTGAATTTATGATGTGTCGACAGTTTGAGCCCCGGCACATAGCAGTCTGATGGGCTACAATTAAGAGCGTGTGCTAAGCCCCTCCCTTTTCCTCCATGATGTATTCATGAAATTTATGTGGTATCAGCAAAGCGTGCAATGTGCACGTTGGGGGAAGGAATTTTAGAACTATGATGTAATCATCCCCAGAGAGGTCGCCATGAGAGGAGAAAAGAATAACTGTAAAGATCAATTAAAAATCCCAAGCTTACTTGGATCTGGATTTCAAGCAAACAAACTATGTATCATAATTATTTTTATGATGTTTTTGAGACTATTGGAAATTTGAATACTATATATTTGATGACATTAAGGAATTTTTGTCAAGTTTGGGGTGTGAGAATGCTATTATGGCTATGTTAAATAGAGATGCTATACTTTAGTGATGCATACGGAAATATTTATGGATGAAGTAATATGCTGTCTGGGACTCGTTTTAAAATAATAAAGGGATAGGATAAGTGGATGAGAATATGAAAGACTGATCATGAATTGACAATTGTTGGAATTGTGCGATGCGTATATGAGAGTTTATTATATGGCGTCCTATTCATTTTGTATACGTTTCAATTTCTCCATATTAAAAAGTTAAAAAACATTCTAGTGCACATTGTTCATTTTGCTGATACCATATAAATTCCATGAGTACATGATGGACAGGCAGGAGAGAGAGATGAAAAATGAAGGGAAAGGAAGAGAAGAGGAGATCAAGACTGTATAAAAGACACTGCCCAGGCCGGGCGCGGTGGCTCACACCTGTAATCCCAGCAGTTTGGGAGGCCGAGGTGGGTGGATCACGAGGTCAAGAGATCGAGACCATCCTGGTCAACATGGTGAAACCCCGTCTCTACTAAAAATACAAAAATTAGCTGGGCATGGTGACGCATGCCTGTAATCCCAGCTATTCGGGAGGCTAAGGCAGGAGAATTGCTTGAACCCAGGAGGCGGAGGTTGCGGTGAGCCGAGATGGCACCATTGCACTCCAGCCTGGGTAACGAGAGCGAAACTCCATCTCAAAAAAAAGAAAAAAAAAATACACTGCCCACTTTTCCCCTACACTTTGGGCTGGGAAGGAAGAGAAAATGATCAGAACATAATAAGCCAATCCAACCAGCTCTTGGTGATGCACTGCAAAGGAAATGATTGAGACTTTACTTTTGAAGAGTGTATAGGGGCTTAGCTTTTTACTCTGTCTGGGGAGAAAACTCCAGTTTATTCTGGAATATGTCTCCACAACTACGATGTATTTCATCCTTCTGTCTCTGTGGATCTCCTTCTGGCTTTGCAGGTAAGTAGGACCTTGGGGGGCCATCTTACTGACTTATTTCACATCTAGCCCCACCCAAGTCTGGTAGACCAGCTGCCCCAAGCAGACCAGAAGCCTAACCTTGAGAATGTTAGGGAAGAGATTCTGAGCTGGGAAGGTGGGCTGCACTGTTCCCATTATAGCCAAAGTTGGCAAGGGTGAAACTTATTATTTAGCCCCAAACTGAGTTGTCCAGGGAATGGTGAGAAGAGAGAACATAAAATTAAGTGGCATAAAACTAAGTGGGGTGGGAGCAAGTACAGGTATGAATTTCAGAAATTTTTGCTCAGTGTCCCCCAAGTTTCCAACAATGGCACTGTTAGCAAAAATTAACCTGGTTTTGCTTTAATTGTAACGGTTAAAACTTTACTAAGCATTCACTATGAATCCAGTGCTGGACTATCACTTTATAAGATTAGTACCTCTGAAATAGGTGTTGATATTATTCCCATTGTTTGGAGCAGGAAAGTATGGCTTAGAGAATTTAAACTACTTGACCAAGATGTACAACTAGTACCAGTCAAGACCAGAGGCACTTAGGGCACTAAATGCAAAAAGACCCTCACTCTCAGGGTCGAGCAAGGGCTGACCCTTATGTTGTGTACCCTAGGCAGCTCATTGGTCTCACCTAGCCTCAGCCCTGGTCAGGGTTCAAACCAGGTTCTTACAACTTCAGCATCTGCATTCCAGAATGAGCGCCCAGGGATTTTTTTTCTTAGTAGCAGACTGATTGTGTGGGCTGCTTATGGAGGGAGGCATGATTGAGGGAGCAATAACTAACATGGCACTGGTGGGATAAAAGGGAAAGGAGAAAATAATTAGTAATCCCTTTGTGCTTTTTCATGGCAGGCTCATCCCTTAACTTGACCTTCAGGATTATGGTCTTTATTGTAGTGCTCTGTTCTCTCTATGTAGTAGCACCTTACGTGGGCACTGAAGGGTGGACATTTTCTCACCTTGGCTTGTCCAGGCCAGGATCTCTGCATTAGGATACTGGGGACTTTCACCTCAAATTTTTCTTTTTTTTTTTTCCTTTTTTTTTTTTTAATTGGATTTGGGATATTCTAGAGACTTGTCAATTTTTTTCCCCATTTATTTATTTTATTGCATTTTAGGTTTTGGGGTACATGTGAAGAACATGCAAAATTGTTGCATAGGAACACACGTGGCAGTGTGATTTGCTGCCTTCCTCCCCATCACCTACATCTGGCATTTCTCCCCTTGCTATCTCTCCCCAGCTCCCCACCCCCCACCGTCCCTCCCCTATTTCCCCCCAACTGACCCCAGTGTGTAGTGCTCCCCTCCCTGTGTCCATGTGTTCTCATTGTTCAACACCCGCCTATGAGTGAGAACATGTGGTGTTTGATCTTCTGCTCTTCTGTCAGTTTGCTGAGAATGATGGTTTCCAGGTTCATCCATGTCCCTACAAAGGACCCAAACTCATCGTTTTTGATGGCTGCATAATATTCCATGGTGTATATGTGCCACATTTTCCCTGTCCAGTCTATCGTCGATGGGCATTTGGGTTGGTTCCAGGTCTTTGCTGTAATGAACATTCGTGTGCACGTGTCCTTATAGTAGAACGATTTGTAATCCTTTGGATATATACCCAGTAATGGGATTTCTGGGTCAAATGGAATTTCTATTTCTAGGTCCTTGAGGAATCACCACACTGTCTCCCACAATGGTTGAACTAATTTACACTCCCACCAACAGTGCAAAAGTGTTCCTATTTCTCCACATCCTCTCCAGCATCTGTTGTCTCCAGATTTTTTAATGATCGCCATTCTAACTGGCGTGAGATGGTATCTCAATGTTGTTTTGATTTGCATTTCTCTGATGACCAGTGATGATGAGCATTTTTTCATATGTTTGTTGGCCTCATGTATGTCTTCTTTTGTAAAGTGTCTGTTCATATCCTTTGCCCACTTTTGAATGGGCTTATTAGTTTTTTTCTTGTAAATCTGTTTTAGTTCTTTGTAAATTCTGGATATCAGCCCTTTGTCAGATAGGTAAACTGCAAAAATTTTTTCCCATTCTGTTGGTTGCCGATTCACTCTAATGACTGTTTCTTTTGCTGTGCAGAAGCTGTGGAGTTTGATTAGGTCCCATTTGTCTATTTTGGCTTTTGTTGTCAATGCTTTTGGTGTTTTGGTCATGAAGTCCTTGCCTACGCCTATGTCCTGAATGGTTTTGCCTAGATTTTCTTCTAGGGTTTTTATGGTGTTAGGTCTTATGTTTAAGTCTTTAATCCATCTGGAGTTAATTTTAGTGTAAGGTGTCAGGAAGGGGTCCAGTTTCTGCTTTCTGCACATGGCTAGCCAGCTTTCCCAACACCATTTATTGAACAGGGAATCCTTTCCCCATTGCTTGTTTTTGTCTGGTTTGTCAAAGATCAGATGGTTGTAGATCTGTTGTGTTGCCTCCGAGACCTCTGTTCTGTTCCATTGGTCTATATCTCTCTTTTGGTACCAGTACCATGCTGTTTTGATTACTGTAGCCTTGTAGTATAGTTTGAAGTCCAGTCATGTGATGCCTCCCGCTTTGTTCTTTTTGCTTAGAATTGACTTGGCTATGCGGGCTCTCTTTTGGTTCCATATGAAGTTTAAGGTGATTTTTTCCAGTTCTGTGAAGAAGGTCATTGGTAGCTTGATGGTGATAGCATTGAATCTGTAAATTACTTTGGGCAGTATGGCCATTTTCATGATATAGATTCTTCCTGATCATGAATATGGAATGTTTCTCCATCTGTTTGTGTCCTCTCTTATTTCGTTGAGCAGTGGCTTGTAGTTCTCCTTGAAGAGGTCCTTTACGTTCCTTGTTAGTTGTATTCCTAGGTATTTTATTCTCTTTGTGGCAATTGTTAATGGAAGTTTGTTCTTGATTTGGCTCTCTTTAAGTCTGTTATTGGTGTATAGGAATGCATGTGATTTTTGCACATTGATTTTGTATACTGAGACTTTGCTGAATTTGCTTATCAGTTTCAGGAGATTTGGGGCTGAGACGATGGGGTCTTCTAGATATACAATCATGTCATCTGCAAATAGAGACAATTTGACTTCCTCCTTTCCTATTTGAATGCCCTTTATTTCTTTTTCTTGCCTGATTGCTCTGGCTAGAACTTCTAATACTACATTGAATAGCAGTGGTGAGAGAGGGCATCCTTGTGTGGTGCCACATTTCAAGGGGAATGCTTCCAGTTTTTGCCTATTCAGTATGATATTGGCTGTTGGTTTGTCATAAATAGCTTTTATTATTTTGAGATACGTTCCATCAATACCTAGCTTATTGAGAGTTTTTAGCATAAAGGGCTGTTGAATTTTGTCAAAGGCCTTCACTGCATCAATTGAGATAATCATGTGGTTTTTGTCTTTGGTTCTGTTTATGTGGTGAATTACATTTATAGACTTGCATATGTTGAACCAGCCTTGCATCCCCGGGATGAAGCCTACTCGATCATGGTGGATAAGCTTTTTGATGTGCTGTTGCAATCGGCTTGTCAGTATTTTATTGAAGATTTTTGCATCTATGTTAATCATGGATATTGGCCTGAAGTTTTCTTTTCTTGTTGAGTCTCTGCCGGGTTTTGGAATCAGGATGATGTTGGTCTCATAAAATGATTTGGGAAGAATTCCCTCTTTTTGTATTGTTTGGAATAGTTTCAGAAGGAATGGTACCAGCTCCTCTTTGTATGTCTGGTAGAATTCGGCTGTGAACCCGTCTGGACCTGGGCTTTTTTTGGGTGGTAAGCTCTTAATTGCTGCCTCAACTTCAGATCTTGTTATGGGTCTGTTCAGGGTTTTGGCTTCTTCCTGGTTTAGGCTTGGGAGGAGGCAAGTGTCCAGGAATTTATCCATTTCTTCCAGGCTTAGTAGTTTATGTGCATAGAGTTGTTTGTAATAATCTCTGAAGATGGTTTGAATTTCTATGGAATCTGTGGCGATATCCCCTTTATCGTTTTTTATTGCATCAATTTGGTTATTCTCTCTTTTCTTTTTTACTAATCTGGCTAGTGGTGTGTCTATTTTGTTGATCTTTTCAAAAAACCAGCTCCTGGATTTATTGATTTTTTGAAGGATTTTTTGTGTCTCTATCTCCTTCAGTTCTGCTCTGATCTTAGCTATTTCTTATCTTCTGCTAGACTTTGAGGTTTTTTGATCTTGCTCCTCTAGCTCTTTCAGTTTTGACGATAGGGTGTCAACTTTTTATCTCTCCTTGCTTCTCATGTGGGCACTTATTGCTATATATTTTCCTCTAGAGACTGCTTTAAATGTGTCCCAGAGATTCTGGTATGTTGTGTCTTCATTCTCATTCGTTTCGAAGAACATCTTTATTTCTGTCTTCATTTCATTGTTTATCCAGTCAACATTCAAGAGCAAGTTGTTCAGTTTCCATGAAGCTGTGTGGTTCTGGGTTAATTTTTGAATTCTGAGTTCTAACTTGATTGCTCTGTGTTCTGAGAGACTGTTTGTTACGATTTCCGTTCTTTTGCATTTGCTGAGTAGTGATTTACTCCCAACTATGTGGTCAATTTTAGAGTAGGTGTGATGTGGTGCTGAGAAGAATGTATATTCTGTGGATTTGGGGTGGAGAGTCCTGTAAATGTCTATTAGGTTTGCTTGGTCCAGGTCTGAGTTCAAGTCCTGGATATCCTTGTTAATTTTCTGTCTGGTTGATCTGTCTAATATTGACAATGGGGTGTTAAAGTCTCCCACTATTATCGTGTGGGAGTCTAAGTCTCTTTGTAAGTCATTAAGAACTTGCCTTATGTATCTGGGTGCTCCTGTATTGGGTGCGTATATATTTAGGATCGTTAACTCTTCTTGTTGCATTGATCCTTTTACCATTATGTAATGTCCTTCTTTGTCTCTTTTGATCTTTGTTGCTTGAAAGTCTAATTTATCAGAGATGAGAACTGCAACTCCTGCTTTTTTTGCTCTCCATTTGCTTGGTAAATCTTCCTCCATCCCTTTATTTTGAGCCTTTGTGTATCCTTGCATGTGAGATGGGTTTCCTGGATACAGCACACCGATGGGTTTTGGCTTTTTATCCAATTTGCCAGTCTGTGTCTTTTGATTGGGGCATTTAGTCCATTTACATTTAGGGTTAATATTGTTATGTGCGAATTTGATACTGCCATTTTGATGCTAGCTGGGTGTTTTCCCCTTTAGTTGAGCTGGCACTTGTTGTTCCTTTATATGTGTAGAGCCTCTTTCAGGAGCTCTTGTAGAGCTGGCCTGGTGGTGACGAAATCTCTGAGTACTTGCATGTTTCCAGAGGATTTTATTTTTCCTTCACTTATGAAGCTTAATTTGGCTGGATAGGAGATTCTGGGTTGAAAGTTCTTTTCTTTAAGGATGTTGAATATTGGCCCCCACTCTCTTCTGGCTTGTAGGGTTTCTGCTGAGAGATCTGCTGTGAGTCTGATGGGCTTCCCTTTGTGGGTAACCTGACCTTTCTCTCTGGCTGCCCTTAGTATTTTCTCCTTCATTTCAACCTTGGTGAATCTGACGATTATGTGCCTTGTGGTTGCTCTTCTTGACGAATATCTTTATGGTGTTCTCTGTATTTCCTAGACTTGAATGTTTGCCTGCCTTGCTAGGTTGGGGAAGTTTTCCTGGATAATATCCTGAAGAGTATTTTCCAGCTTGGATTCATTCTCTTCGTCACATTCGGGTACCCCTACCAAATGTAGATTAGGTCTTTTCACATAGTCCCACATTTCTTGGAGATTTTGTTCATTCCTTTTTACCCTTTTTTCTCCAGTCTTGCCTTCCCGTTTTATTTCATTGAGCTGATCTTCGACCTCTGATATCCTTTCTTCTGCTTGGTCAATTCAGCTGTCGATACTTGTGCATGCTTCGCGAAGTTCTCGTGTTGCATTTTTCAGCTCCATCAATTCACTTATTTTCCTTTCTATTTTGTCCATTCTCATTAGCATTTCATCAAATCTTTTTTCATGGTTCTTAGTTTCTTTGCATTTGGTTAGAACATGTTCTTTAAGTTCACAGAAGTTTCTTACTACCCACCTTCTGAAGTCTGATTCTGTCATTTCATCACACTCGTTCTCCATCCAACCTTGTTCCCTTGCTGGTGAGGAGTTGTGATCCCTTGTAGGAGGAGAGGTGTTCTGGTTTCGGGTGTTTTCATCCTTTTTGCGCTGGTTTCTTCCCATCTTTAAGGATTTATCCACCTGTCGACTTTGTAGTTGCTGGCTTTCAGATTGGGTCTCAAATCTTTCAGATTGACGTTCTGTTTGTTGATGATGAGGTTATTTCTGTTTTTTGGTTTTCCTTCTGACAGTCTGGCCCCTCTGCTGTAGGTCTGCTGAGGTTCACTCCAGGCCCTGCTTGCCTGGGGTTCACCTGCAGCAGCTGCTGAACAGTAAGGGTTGTTACCAGTTTTCTTCTTCTGCTATCTTTGTCCCAGAAGGATACCCGCCTAGTGTCAATCTGATCTCTCCTTTATGAGGTGGCTCTTTGGATATATAGGGGTCAGGAATCTGCTTGAGGAGATGGTCTCTTCTTTATAGGAGCTCAAATGGTGAGCTGTGAGCTCTGTTGTTCATTCAGAGCTGCCGGGCAGGTACGTTTAGGTCTGCTGCAGCAGAACTCATAAACTGCTTTTTGTTCCCAGGTGCTCTGTCCCAGGGATTTAGGGCTTTATGAGTTTCGGTTATGCTGCTGCCTTCTCTTTTTTTTTTTTTTCCTTCAGAGCTGCCCTGCCCAGCAAGGAGGCAGCCTAGTCACTGTCTGCCTGTAGAGGCTTTGCTGAGCTGCTGTGGGCTCCGCCCAGCTGCCGAGTGAACTTCCCTGCAGTCCTGTTTATATGGGTGTAGTTAGAACTGCTTTGGCGATGGTGGCCCACCTCTGTTGAGGCGGAGTCTCTCTGCAGTGGCGGGTTGCCTTGGCAACGGCAGGCTGCCTCAGCATTGGCTGAATACCTCCGTAGTGGTGGGCTGCCTCGGTAATGGCGGACACCCCTCCCTCACAGAGCTGGACCATCCCGGGTTCAGCTGCGCTTGCTGTGAAACTCTCAATCCAGAGAGTTTCTGGTTACTGTTCTTTTGTTGGGGTGGGACCAGCCGAGCCTGATCACCTGGCTCCCTGCCTCAGAGCCTTTTTTAAGTTGGTGTTCCAGTCGCCCGTTGAAGAGGCATGGGGGTCTGTTTGTTTTCCCCTGCGGCCACTCACTGCGCTGGCTTAAACAGCGGCACTGAGGTTTGTGGCGCTTTTTTTTTTTTTTTTTGGCCCTGGAATCTACTGTCCTGGTTCCCTGCTCAGTCCCCTTTTTAAACAGATGAATGGGCGACTTCCCGTGGCTCCAATCGCCAGCCAAAAGGGCACCCAGACCCGTGTATTTTGTATGGAGAACCGCTGCTCCGGGGCGCCGACAAAGCAGCCGCGCTGGGCAGAGCAGCGGCACTGGCCGGCACAGCCGCGTTGGCCGAAACAGCCTTGCCGGTGACCTGTGGAGCTCCTCCGCCTGGGAATTTCCTAGTCTGTGGGCAGTAAAAATGTGGCGTCCACTCGCCCTCTGCACTTTCACTGGGAGCTGCAATCCTGAGCTGTTCCTAAACAGCTATCTTGGATCCTCCCCCTCAAATTTTTCTTAATATCACTTGCACCAATGATCAGTCCTTGTAGTTTGGGACTTCTCTGCTGTTTGTAGCTATTTTAAAATTAGACAAAATCATTTTCTAAGGACTTTTGCCCTATACACCGCTGATGGGAATGGAAATTGGTTCAAACCCTTTGGAAGGCTGCTTAGCCATAGCTCCTAAAGCTAACCCTAAGTTTACCCTAGAACTCAGCAATTCCACTTACAGGTATATGTGACAGAATGTTCATGTCAGCAGCTTGATTCATGATAGTCCCATACTAAAAGCCCAAATGCCCATCAATATGAGGATAGAGAAGTAAGCTGTGGAAATCTACACAGCAAGGAAAGAGGAAGGACCATGGATGAATCTCATAAGGAAATATTGAGCAAGGAAGCTAGTCGCAAAAGAGTATACAACATATGATTTATTCTATTTATATCAAGTTTGAAAAACAGGCAAAACTAATCTACAGTGATAAGAATCAAAACAATGGCTTCTTTTAGAGGGTAATTGATTGGGCATGGTGCAAGGGAGTTTTCTGGGCTGCTGGTGACACTATATCTTAATTCTTATATTTTAAAAGAAGTATTAGTTTTTATCTCTTTTTCATTTGCAGGGTTATTTAAATTGACTTCCCAGTAGCACAAGGCTCTCACTTGCAAACAACAGCATCCGCTTGAACTAGTTTAAACAGAAAGAGATTTATTAAAATACCTTAATTAAGTAGCTAATGAGTACCCAGGAGGACCAAAGACCTGGCCTTGGGTGCCTCAGAGCCAGGACAAGGCAAACAAGACAATGTAGCAGCAGGAAACACCTAACTACACCAAGTGAATGTTGTAGCTGGAACATCCCTGACCCCTCTGCTACAGCACCTTTGACCCTCAGCACTGAGTGTCAGAAGCTCTGCTGTGGCGAGCCCAAACAAAATGCGTCTGCCACAATTCTTGCCAGAAGATCTGTTGTCCTGGCATGGATCTGATGCCTCACATTGTTCACATCTGCATCCAGATCTTATACGTGTGTCTGATAGGTGGGACGAAGATCATGTGCCTGACCCTTGATGGTGCAGATTTCCTGGAAATTGTAGTTTTTAGCTTTTGGGCTCCATAATAGAAAAAAATCAAGCTAAAGGTGTTGGAATGAGTGTTAAGTTAGCCCACCACATTCCCCTTCTGCCTTTTCCTATTCCACGGATAACTGGGTAGTCAGTGCTTGGGGAGTGGTGCAGCAGTCCTTTTCCCTAGTGGGGAGGCTGGATGCTCTTTTTCCATGGGTCTTTTCCACATTTAGCCCTGCATGACTGTCTCCTATGCCCTGAAGCAGGCCTCAGTTGGCTACAAATGAATTCCCTCACATGGTTGGCTAGGAAAGACTGAAGTCACTGATTTGGAAAATGTAGTAGAACCACAGGCCAAATTTCACCCACAAGAGAGAAATATGAATAACTCCCAGGACACCTCAGGAAAATTTCTGTGAGTATGCTTTTCTGTCATTTCCTGAAAAATTCAGAACCTTTTTGACTTAGAAACCATATTCGACAATTGCAGCTCATCTTCACTCATGCAGTAAGATGGTTACATTTGTATTCATTAACATGCTTCTTAGGGAGTGGACTGTATTTGTGTGGGAGCATGTCAAGAAGCCTGGTGGGGTAGAAGCTGAGTTGGGGTGGGAAAGCAACTCTCTGTAAGAGGAGAGGAATCTATTTGTGTCTGAGAGGGAGCTGGTTTAAGGGAGAAGGAAGTGTGGAGAGAGCCAACCAGATGGCACAGACTGGAGGCTGCATGATGATGTAAAGCCATCAGGAAACTTACTAAAGTCATGAAGTTGTTGGTGCAAATGAACGATTTGTGTACTCCCAGGTTTCTGATTCTGTAGAATTGAAGGAACCTTGGGATCTGTATTTTGAGCAAACATCCCTGGTTATTGCAATGTACCTGGTTTGGGGAAGTCATGATGAGGAGGTCCTGTAAAAAAATATTGGCAGTATTAGAATCCTTGTTAGACTGACCTACTTCTGAGATAACTCCATGTGTATTTACTGCCCCTCCAAGGAGTTTTTCAACAGGCCCTCACCTCCCACATTTTGTTCAAGTCTTCTCAACATTCCACTCCACAGTAAGGCATTGCTGAGAATGGAGGGCTCTGCAAAAATAGATGTTTCCAGAAAACAGATGCTTTCCCAGTGTGATGTAAGAATGTTTTTGGCTGCAAGTAATAGAATAGCAAAATAAATGTGGTTTAAATAGTGAGAACATCTAACAAGATGTCTGATTGCAGGGTTGGTTAATTCAGCTTTTTAGACAGGTCATTAAAAATGGAAGAGCTCCCCGTTCTTCTCCTCCATGTTCAGAATATTGGTGTTTAATCTTTACCTTGTCTTCTCTTGATTGCAAAATGGCTGCCACATCTCCAGGTATTATATCCTCACCTATCATGTCTGAAGAAGGGCATAAAGAGGAGTTTCTTCTTACACACCCTTTTCAATCAGGGAGGAGGATCTTTCCCAGAGGCTCCACAGAAGCCTCTTCCTCAGGTCCTAAAATGTTATGTGGTCATAGTCTAGCCACAGGGGATACTGGAAAGTGAATATCTGGTAATTTCAGTGTTTTAGGGTAGTTGGGGTGTGACATGAAGAAAGAAGTGGGAGGGAAAGGGCTGTTGGAGAGGCAACCAATACTGCCTGCCACAGCCACTTCCTCGAGTAGTAATGAAAAGGGTTCAACAGTTTTTGATGGTTGTGTTTCCTTGCCTTCCTGAACAGAGATACTCAACCACCTCACTTTTTACTTAATGATATAGGCTCAGCATAGAGCAGAGAAGAGAACACTCAGGGCATGAATTTATGCTCCACAGAGTTCTTTGGTGAGCTGCACCTTTACTCTTCTTTGAAGACCTTTCCAGCTCCAGGCTTTAGCATGACATCCTCCATTACAGTGCTGATGTTTTACAGCTGTGTGCCTGCCTTTTAGAGTTTTTTTTTTTTTTTTTTTTTTTTTTTTTGGTCTCATCTGTTGATATCCACATATCAACTCTCACTTTTTCTGTTGTTATTATACCTGCCATTACCTCCTGTTACCTTTTTATGTCTAATTCTGTTCTGGGCTGAGAAATCAGATAATCAAGTTTGTTGAAAGTAGATCTACCATTCCATCCAGTAATCCCACCATCGGGTTTCTACCTAAAGGAAAAGAAGTCATTATATCAAAAAATGCCTGCACATGTATGTTTATCAGAGCACAATTCACAATTGCGAAGATATGGCATCGATTTAAGTGCCCATCAACAGATGAGTGGCCAAAGAAAATGTGGAACATATACACCATGGAATACTATTCAACCATAAAAAAGAACAAAATAATCTACTTTGCAGCAACTTGGATGGAGCTGGAGGCCATTATTCTAAGTGAAGAAACTTAGGAATGGTAAACTAAATACCTGTGTGTTATGACTTATAAGTGGGAGCTAAGCTATGGGTATGCAAAAGCATACAGAGTGGTATAGTGGACGTTGGAGACTCAGAAGTGGGGAGGGTGGGAGGTGTGTGAAGGCTAAAAAATCACCTGTTATGTACAAGGTACACTACTAGGGTGACAGACACACTGAAATCTCAGACTTCACTGCTATATAATTCATCCATGTAACCAAAAAGCACTTGTACCCCCAAAATTGTGGAAATAAAAATATTTTAAAAATAAAACAACCCTCCAAAGAAATTAGTGTCAAATATAAGTAAGCTCTGAATGAAGAACTGGGAAGTACTATTTCCAGCATTAGTACAGGGTCTAGAGTGGCTCAGAGGTCCAGAGACTTTTTTGAGGAGAGAGATAATTGATTAATTGATATTTTCAAAACCTTTTTATTTCATAAAAAACAAGTTTACAGAAAAGTTACAAAAAGCATACATGAATTGCTATATGTACAAGTCATTAATATTCAACAACTTTTTTTTGAGACAGGGTCTCACTCTGTCACCCCAGGCTGAAGTTCAGTGGCATGATCTTGGCTCACTGCAACCTCTGCCCTATGAGCTCAAGTGATCCTCTGCCAGCCTCCTGAGTAGCTGGGACCACAGGTGCACACCACTATGTCCAGCGAAATTTTTGTATTTTTGGTAGAGATGGGGTTTCACCATGTTTCCTAGGCTGGTCTTGAACTCCTGAGCTCAAGATACCACCTGCGTCGGCCTCCCAAGGGGCTGGCATTACAGATGTGAGCCATAATGTCTAGCCAAGTATTCAGCAAATCTGAATATTTTACCACATTTTCTTCTTCTCTCTCTCTTTCTGTTATTATTGTTGCTACTATTATCATTTTTATAATTGCATGGTTGGACTGTTTGACAGTAAGCTGCAGACATCATGACATTTTAATCTTAAATACTTCTGTACGTACCTCTTAGGAACATGGACGTTCTTCTATGTAACTAGAATGATCAAATTCACCAAATTTGACAGATACAATATTAATATCAACTATACAGACTTTTTTCAAATATTGCCAATTTCCCCAATAATGTGTTCTAGAGTATTAAGTTTTTGATCTTGGATCCAAACCAAGGTCTTGCATTGATTTACATGAGAGCCTTTAAAGCCACTATTGAGTTGGGGGTCTGTGTTCTGAGATCCGAGGGTTCCAGACAACTCTTCTCTGAATAATTAGTGCCTCTCTGAGTTGACAGCCATAGAGGACTTGCAACTTCTCAAAAACTTTTTCCCTGCTTTCATCTCACTTGATCCTTACAACAGTCCTGTGAGAGAAACAGGGCACAGGTTAGCATCTCCATTTTATGGATGAGGAAACAGAGCTGCAGAGGGTGACAATGTGGGTTTGAGCCAAGAGATCTGTGATATAGCTCTGGCTTTGCAGTAAATCCCCAGACATTTCCTCCCCTCCCCAGCAGATGAATAGGCAGATGAGAACTTAGCCAGGCCTCCCACCTGCAGGGGTCTGGCCTTGCTGTGACGACAACACCTGTCTCCCTGTTGGCGGTTGTACCTCTGGTGCCAGGGACTAGGCAAGCAGATGTCTAGAAGAAAGCCAAGGTCGGCAAGACAGAGGCAATTGGGGAAAGAGCCCTTCCCTCTGCCCTAGTGCCTGTAGCAGTGTTACTCAATAACCTTTGAGTGCTACAGTGAGGCAATGACTTGCTCAGGGACCAGTTTCTCCATCTCTTGCAGAAGAGGCTGGCTGATGAATTTTGTGGTCCCTTTTTGCAATATGAATCCGGGATGCTGTGGCTGCTTCACCCATAGGGCTTTAGCCCTTACAGCTGTAGTGTGCTGCTGTACTTTCAGCTGCCATCACCTCTGTGTCTCCTTGTCCAAGGGCTTTTAAAGTGCCTGCACACACAGTGAGAGAGTAGTGCCAGCCCTCTCTCCTCCTGACCTCCCTGCCCCCAGCCACTTCTCCCTGAAAGCAAGCCTCAACACATGCATTGGCACATAAATACCTCAGCTCCCTCTCCCCTGACTCTGACACACATGTTCCAAGTGTGGTCCCTGGACTGGTACCAGTCTGGGAACTGTTTATTACTGGTTTGCAGTAACTAGAGAAATTAAGCATTTTGGGAGGCAGGGGTGGGCAGATCACCTGAGGTCAGCAGTTTGAGACCAGCCTGGCCAACCTGGTGAAACCCCATCTCTACTAAAAAAATACAAAAATTAGCCGGGCGTGGTGGTATGCACCTGTAATCCCAGCTACTCCAGAGGCTAAGGCTGGAGAATCACTTGAACCCAGGAGGCAGAGGTTGCAGTAATGGTGCCACTGCACTCTAGCCTGGGCAACAGAGGGAGACTCCATCTCAAGAAAAAGAACAAAAAAAAAAAAAAAAGAAAAAGAAATTGAGAATCAGCATTTGGGAGTTTCTCTAGCAATCTCATTGGGTAATTATATATATTTCAAACCCAATAGTAAAAAATTGGGGCTTGTATTTTGTATGCCTTGTTTTTTTACTTTTTCTAGGAATTCACTTTTATTGTATATTCAGAAGTGTCAGGAGGAGAAAAAAGTATTGGTCTAAAACATCTTAGAAATTAAAAAGAAAAAAAATGAATCCTTTAGCATAGATAGTTTGAAGAGAAGTCTTCTACACTGTTTCCCAATGGGGTTAAGCTCTGGCTGTGCGCTATTGTTCAATAATGCATGCTTTATTGCCCATCTTTCCTTTCTTGTCTTATTTCTCCACTACCCTACAAGTACTTCCTTGGATATCTCCCTAAATACACCACTTACACTCAAATTCATGTCTCAGGGTCTGCTTCTGGGAAGAACTCAGCCTAAGACAATGACTTATGTTTCATTCCAATTAATTCCAGAAGCCAGTTAGTTGCATCCTGTGATTTTCAAGTGCTTATGCCTTTGAAATGAAATGACTAAAGTTTCTTCATGGAAGTACCTTTTAAAAATACCTCAAGCCTTTAAGAGCATTTAGAGCGATTCAAGAGGCATTTTTGTTCAATTCCACCCATGTCTTAATACATTTAAGAAATGATTATGAGTAAGACATCCTAGAATGTGATCACCACATTTATCCACACTTTAATTTCACGAAAGCATTGAATTGTCCACCGTCTTCTCCTCCATTTACTCTGCTTTGCCCTCACAAAAAGCTCAAACATTGCACGAACTTTGCATGTACGTCCTCAGCCCTAGAGGTCTCAGGATCCTAGGAGAGACCAGGGCTATGAAGCGGGACCATATTCATTCTCAGAGTCTTCTAAATACAAGGGATTTCAAAGGAGCTGATCGCAAATCAAAGTAAAGAGCCACAGTCTTGGCTTTGTTCCCTGTCTGCTGTTTGTATATTTCATAGTATGCATGGGCTTGGGGTGCCCATGGCGGGGCCTGATGGTTATAACCACAATCAATCAATCCCAAACTATTTTCAGGACCTGCCAGCCATCGGGACAACTTCCAAAACTGTGTGAGTTTTCTTTTCATTATTTAAAGACTGGTGAAAGGATGCAAAAATACTTAATGAAAGGGTCAGGCTGACCAAGTGATGGGCCAGCTGAGGGCTTAAGGCCTGGGCTGTCAGAAGGGCATTAGCACCTGGGTCTCTCAGGCAGGCACACTTGGCATCTGGGCATCGTTTCATCCCTGGCATTGGGGTTGCGTGGTGCTGGGTTAGCTTTACAGCTCTAGTCTAATGCAGACGAAGTACCAAAGGGCCAATGAGACACTTAATACTGGTTTCCCCACTACCTTCATAGTCTAAAACTTTGCTCCTAGCTAAGACACAGTGGCCAAAAACCCCAAATGCTGTGAGCATTGGCCCAGGGCAATACTAATGGATCCACAGAGCACTATGTGCAGCAGCATAATCAGCAAACGAGGAGCAGCAAAGGCCTACATTATCATATCTGTGTCTTGCACCTCTGTGAACAGCAAAAGTGGCCCACTCTGCTTCTTCTCTGAGTAGGAAAACATGGCCAGAGCTCTACCAGACACCTTCAGGCTAGCGGTGCCAGGTAAAATATAGGACAGCCAGTTACATGCAAATTTCAGAGAAATAATATATTTAGTATAAGTATATCCCAATTAACACAGGGATACTTATACAAAAACAAACAAACAAAAAAAGATTTGTCATACCTGAAATCAAATGTAAACTAGCCATCCTGGATTTTTATTTGCTAAATCTGGTAACTCCTCCTTGGATCCTTGCTACCATTTCTGCATGCCCCTCCCTGTAGCTTTGGGGTGGTTTTGCTTCCAAGGAATTGTACCTGTGATCCTTCTTTTGCATGCCTGCTCTTGGGCTGCCAAAGCCACTTTGCCTGCAGACATAGAGAGGGAACGTGCATAGGAGTTTGCCTCCTTCACCTGGCCACAGGATGGCCCCTTGCTGGGCAACAATGATTGGGCACAGGTGTAGGAAAGGCCAGCTTTCTTGCCTTGAATATATCTAGCAGGCTCAGGCTGGAGCTCCCCTCTGTGGAAGTGGTCGGTCCCAACATTGCACACTCAATTGGCTTCATCTGCTCACTTGTCCTGCTTCCTTCACTCCCTTATCAGTTTCCCCTGGGAGCACATCCATCAGAAATCACTCACGTCAGAATCTATAGCTCAAGGTCTGCTTCTGGGGAATGGTGACTAAGATGGCTCAATAAGAAAGGGGTCTTCAGGGGGTGAGGAGAAGGCTTAACAATTTTGAAAAGCTGAAGGAAAGGCAATGGGGAGACCTTCCAGGGAGAAAGGTTCTTACTCCCTGTAGCTTATGCTGGAGAGGAGTGGGAGGGGGTGAAATTAAGCTTTCCAGCCTGCCTCCCTTGAGATGGAGGGTAGTCAGCCATTTGGCCTCCAGAGCAGAGCCTGGGCACTTGCCTCCTGGCTAGGAACCCACTGCTTTAAGTGATGCTTCAGTGCTCAAGCTCCTGTGGGGTCCTCTGTGCAGTCATGGGTCCTTCCTTCCACACCTGCTTGGCTTAGTTTTGCCCCTGGTAAGACTTGCAAGCCCTTAGCACACTGCCTGGCATGTGGAAGGTACTCTGGATATGTTGGAAGAATGAATAACTGAAGTTACATCATTTTCTTACAGCCAGTGTTCTGTGCTTCCCCAAGGCCTCCCTGGTCAAACTCAGTCTCTTAAACTTGCTGCAAATGCACCAAGTCATAGGATATCTAACAAGTCTTCAGGTTCTGAAGCCCTGGGGCAGGAAGGCCACGCACCGTGATTTGCATGGTTAAAAGTGAAAGCAGGTAGCTGCAGGGTTAGCCCCAGTTTCTTGAAAATGGAAAGGCTATTCTCCACCTTGCCTGCACAGAGGAATCACCTGGGATAGCTTTAAACAGTTGTGAAGTTTGGGTCTCACGGCTAGAGATTCTATTTTAATTGATGTGGGTGTGACCTGAGCATAAAGATTTTTGACAGTTTCTAAGAGATTCTATTATGCAGTTGAAGCTGAGAGCCACTGGGCAAGGAAGTTCTATACCTGGATGGAATGACTCAGGGCACCTTTGATTAAATAGGATGATGGTGTTGGGGATGGTAAAGGCATTAGGTTAATCGGGCTTTATCATTTAAAATTCTGGGATGTCTGCATTTCAGGAAATGAATGGTTCCTAGATTGAAGGAAGCTATTGTAGTTCAGCAGTTACTGCAGAGGTTCTCAAACTTAAGGGTGCATCAGAATCACCTCTAGGGCTTATAGAAATGCAGGTTGTTGGGCCCCACCCCTAGAGTTTCTGATTCAGTAGGTGTGGGGAGAGGCCCCAGATTTTGCATTTCTTAAAAATCCCCAGGTGATGTGGATGCTGCTGGGCTGGGGTACACATTTTGAGAACCACTGATTTCCTGTGAATTCTATTTGGAGCTAAGCTGATTCTCTTGAGAGTAATTTTTACTTTAACTTATTTGTTACCCATTGGTTTATCCCTCAAAAGTGTTCCTTAGGGACTGTATATTAGTTAGTTTTTTTCTGTAATCATGCTATGTAACAAACAACTCCCAAATGTCAGTGACTTATGACTGCAAACATTTATTTCATACTCACAAATATGGAGGTTGGCTACAGTTTAAACCATGCTAGATTTGAGTCCAGGCTTCAGTTTGTATTCATATTTGTTCCACATGGATTTATTCTGAGACCCTGACTGAAATAGCAATGGCTACCTGGAGCATGCTTATTTCATAACAGAAGACAGAAGCTTCAAGAGGGCTGGCAGAAGCTTAAAGCTTTAATTCGTAGCTTGATACGCTATCATTTTCACCCACATGCCATTGGCCAAAGCAATTCCCATGGTCAAGCTCAGCATCAGAGGACGGGGAAATACACTTTGTCCATGGTAAACAGTATCAGGGACAAGGAGTAAAGAATGATGGGCAAACAATATCATCTATCACAACTTGTTAGATGTCAGGCCTCTCATGAAGTTCTGAAGGGACACAGAAAGATAAAATGGAGTCTTGGCCTCTGAGAAGCACAGGTTGGCACGAAAGACAAAGATACAAGGAGGTACTAGAAATGAGATGCAGGACGAATGAGCAGCAGGAACATGCAGGTGGGAATGGTCCTGATCGCTGAGATGTCTACTATCTCACACTGTGCAGCCAAGGTCCTTGGAACTGGGCCCAGGCTGCAGTTCTGGAAGCCAGGCCTGTGTGTGGAAGCAGCTGAGCCGGCACACAGCTACAGGGCATGGAGCAAAGGGAAGTTGAGTCTGTGCCTGGGCGGAGGCAAGTTTGTTCCAGAAAGTCCAGAGTACCTAGTCCAAAGCGGAAAATAGCTAAGAGGGAGAATTGGCTTTTTTATCAAAGGGCTGCCACAGAAAACAAGAAACATGAGCACGGCATTAGGGAAGTGAAGCCTGTGGGTAATTTGTGGTGGCAAGGGGTTGGAGGCGGAAAGACTGTTTGATGGGGTGCCTACTGTATTGAGCTTCAGGCAGCAAAGGTATTACGAAAGCCGTCAAGTTGGAGGACCGGAAAAGGAAAGTGGATCTGGGCAGCTTTCCCAGAGGAGCAAGTATTCCACCTGGGGCATAGCTGGTGAGTAGGAGTTTGTTAGCAGATGGAAGCTAGATGACAGGAAGGGGAGCGTTAGGAGCTTGGGTGACAATTCCAGGGGCACTGAGACTCCTCTCTTTTCCAGTAAGTTCCTGCAGTTGCTATCTTTGCCCCAGTCCACTCCTCATCCTCACCCCCAAGTTCCAGGCTGCCATGATGGCCACAGCTGTGTTTGTGTTTCCAGGTCACTGAGGTTTTATTGCCTCTGAGGTTCAAGGATTTTTTCCTCCTCAAGTATTTACCACTGAAATTATGTTTGATCTCAGAATGATTACAAAACTCTGAGGCTCCCAAACAGTATCACTTAGACTGAGTTTTCTGGGGACTGGTGTCCAGAACTGACATCCCCAGTGCTAGGTTCAAACATAGGATCTGCCAGAACTCCCCCTCTTCAGCTATCCTTCATAGGTGAGTGAGGGGAGAGCCCTGCCTCCACT
The DNA here is from genome assembly GCF_009761245.1 of Sapajus apella. Lineage (NCBI taxonomy): Eukaryota > Metazoa > Chordata > Mammalia > Primates > Cebidae > Sapajus > Sapajus apella. The sequence continues at coordinate 2,190,588 of NW_022437065.1, read as the reverse complement.
AAGCCAAGTTCTAGCCATCATCTATTATCAGAGAAACACAGTAAGTCCCCTAAGATGGCACGATTAAACACTCTAAAGTCTTGAAGTCATCCTTCCAGGAATCTAGAGGCTCACATGAAAATTCTACTTCTGGGAGTCTGCCATGACATCCTCAATCTCCTGAGCTGAGTGAGTGAATGAGGCCAGGAAGACCTCAACTTCATAAAGAAAGGCATTTGAGATGGAAGGAAAAGCTAGCTCAAAGGCACAAAGAGGTAAACACTCTGTTGGTGTCAGCAGTGTCTGCTCAATTAGACATGGCTGAGCCAGGTTAAGCAGGGTGGGTTGAGAAGTTAAGTCAGGGTGAGGAGTGGAGAATGAGCCTGCATGGGAGGGAGGAGCTGGTAGCTGGTGGGGGCGAGGCTATATGTAGGCAGCAGAGACCATAAAAGCTGTTCAAAAGGGGAAGTGGCTCTTTGCAAACTTTATCACATTTCCTCTGAAAAGTCCCATTGAAGTCAGAGGAGACTGGAGAGAGATTCGAGAGAACACTGATTAGGGCCATGGTGTCGGAAAGCTTGGAAAGAGAACATTCGAGAACCTTTAGTCTTTTCAGCATGAGTTGCAAAGTCAACTTCCTACAGGGATGGGACAGGGATGTAAGGGAACGAGCAGGCTGGGTTTTCTTCTTTTTTTCATTCCAGAATGGCATCCTAGGCTTTGCTGTGCTCTGTGGGAAAATGCTTTGCATAGTAATGACATAAGAGTCTCCAATTCCACTCCAAGATATATGTTCACTCCCATTTTCCTTTAAAGACACATCCCTTTCTTTTCTGCACCTTTGATAGAGACATGGGTATGGGAAATATTTCATTCTCCTCTTAATGGCAACATACCAGACCCACAAAATGAAAAGAAATGATTTATGGCAACTGATAGCTGGCCTCACTGGAAGAGAGTTGTAGGGAGCACTGGGGTTGTGGAAAGCTAAGTGGGGATGTCCAGACCCAAAAGGGAGCTATCCTCTTCTCAGCTTCAGTGGGTGAGATCAAATTTTCTAATTTTGAAGAAGAAATGGAAAAAAGTTTTAGTATAAAATCTTTCTATTTTTAAACATTGGCTACCAATCTGCATTTTTTGCCATGCTGCAGAGGCCAGACATAGACTGTGGGACCCTTGATTTGTACCTCTCCCCAGATCTTTACTGGGGATCGTGCCCTTAGATGTGAGATTGTCAACTTTTTCCAACAGCGACACCTTGAAGACAGTCATGGTCCAGAAATGGCAGGGCTGTATCAGGGGACTGGGGAGTTGAGGTGAGCTTGGGGGTAGAGATGGTGGCCTTCTGAGAAATAAAGGGGAAAAAGATTTGTGGTTTTGGTTCCAGCCATTCCAGTTCTGTGGGGCTACTCCCATGAGGCAAAGCTCCCTGTTCCCCTTGTCTAATACACTGAAATCCAGATGGGTCAAGAGGCCCCAAGGCCCAGCCAGAATCCACTGGAGCTAGGGGTAGGGGGGCAGGCAGTCAAGTGGGCTGTATTAGTTTCCTGGGACTCTGTAAGAAAGTATCACAAACTGGATGGCTTAGAACAAGAGATTCATGCTCTCACAATTCGGGAGACCAGAAATTCAAAATCCAAGTGCCGTCAGGGCCATGCTGTCTCTGAAGACTCTAGGGAAGGATCCTTCCTTACCTCTTCCAGCTTCTGGTAATTGCTGGCAACCCATGGCACTCCTTGGCTTATAGACGCATCACTCCAACCTCTGCTTCCATCTTCACATGATGATCTTCCCTTTGTGTGTGTCTGTGTCCAAACTTCTCTCTTCTTATGAGGACATCCGTCATTGTATTTAGGGTCTACTTCATCTTAACTTGATTACATCTACAAAGACCCTATTGCAGGAGAAGAGGTACCCAGATGGCCTTGACTGACCTAACTCTTCTCCACCCTGCCGCTTATAGTTCCCAGAATATTGGAGAATATGCCAAGAATGCAATATCTTCTGATAAGAAGGCACTGTCTGGAACAGCCTGGGCTCTGTCCTCAGTTCTTCTAGAACAGAAATGTCCTATAGTGCTTATTCTCAGCAATTCCAGTGACACTGAGGGTATAAAACCCAGGGCTGAGTGCTTTTGGGGCCCCTCAGTTGCAGTGTGACATGGAGCACATGCAGAAGAGACTCCATCCACCTTAAGCAGCTTTCTTGAGCCTTGGGGAACTGGCTCACCATGGGTCCTAGGCTTCTCTTTGCTTTTGCTGCCTATTACTCTGTGAGTAATAAATCTGCTTTGCTTGACTTGTGTGAGTGTTCTGACTCACTAAATTTATGCCAGTGGGAAAGGGCCGTTGCATCCATTTCCAAACAAGACCACATTTTGAGGTTCTGGGTGAACATGAATTTGGTGGGGGGAGCGGCATTATTCAACCCAGCACATCAGCCATCTTGAATTCCTGACTCCTTCATCAGGCGAGTATTCAGGATGGCTGGGCCGCAGTCCCATCAGGCCATGCTGAGGCCCACTTCCATGTCTCAGTCAGGTGTGTGCCACTGGTGGCCTGGAAGGACAAGCAGAAGCCCAAGGCCCTTTAGGGGTTGACAGCGCTGTGGGCAGGCCCAGTCTCTCAGAAGAGGGCTGAGGTCGGAGGCTGGCTGGGACTCACATGGGAAAGCTGATGCTGGAGGGAGTGGGCATTCCTTGCCCCAGTGCTGAGCAGGGACATCATCACTTAGCCCTGAAGCTCCTGTGGCTTGAGTCCCAGCTGCAGGTCCTTGCTGGCTTAAGAGCTCTGTCCTGACAAAATAAAAACAACTCTTAGGTAGCTCTTGCTACATGGCAAGAGCCCCCGGAGAACTACTGTGGCTTGCAAATGAATCTCTGGGAAGAGGAGGGGGAACAAGGAGATAGCTTGCATGCTGAAGCTCTGATTATTCTATGGCAACTTTTCAGACACTGAGAGAGCCTGTGTCTTGGATGTCTTCTCCTTTCCCACCTAGCTTTGGGCCTGCTTATATATCCTGGCCTTCCACGTTTTCAACCTTTAGGGGAACACTTTTCTGCCCTCTTACTCTTGTATTCTCCCTAACAATAACTTTGTGGCCACCCCTTGCTTATGGGCCCCTGTGGTGGCCCAAATTGGAGGATCTCTGGTCCCTATAGGCAGAAGGAGCTATGTCTGTTTAGGAAACGCAGCAGAGAACCTGAAGGGCACATGAACTTCCTTTGGAAGTTCAGAGTCCCAGGAACATAGGTTGTGGGATTCCTGAGTTGGAGAAGACATTAACTGTCACCAAATTAACTTTCTTGGAGCTTTGAGTCTCCTCTCCATGGCTGCTCCTCAGGGTCATCCCATGCTTGAAAAAGCTGCAGAGACAGGGCTTTTGCTACCCCCAAGGCAGCCCAATTCATTTTTAGGCAACTCTAATCTTTTATCAAATTCGTCCTGATGCTGAGTCAGAATCTGCCTCACTGGGCACTTCACCCCTTAATCCTGGTTTATCCACTGGGGCCTGGAGCACAGGTCTAATTCATCAAATCATAAGCTATCAGAGCTGGAGGCCACCAAGGCCAACCCCTCATCTTAAGTTCCCTTTCTTTCTCCAGATGCCGCTTCCAGATGACCAGCCTTGGCCAGAATTATCTGCAGTTTGTATTTGTCTGCTTCTTTCCTGGATTTTAAGAGTATTTTATTTTTGTTTTCTTGCTAGACTTGGGTACCCTTTCTGAAAAACCAGGTTGGCCTTCTCAGTCTATGAAGAAAAGGAGGGTGGCAAAAGTGCCCTGCACAGGTATGACAAATGGAAGACCAGTGGCTACACTCACGAACCCAAAGACCAGAGTGGGCAGGAGGCAGACAGGCCTGTCTCCCCACCAACCTGAGGTCTGCAGAGGACCTAAGGCTGCAGGCAGCTGTTCTCTCTGACTAGCACCCCCCCATCCTCGATATAAAAGCACACCCATCATAGTATTTATAGAACTAGTAAATAAAGAATAAAATAGCAAGTGAAAGTAGATTTTGATTGCCTACGTGTTGGTAAAACCCAGCTGGAATAATTTGATTCATGCATGGAAAAATGCCTCCAAAGCAGGGCCTTTTTTTAGTGTGCCGAAACTGAAGCCCTCCAGCCGCAGATAGAAATTTCTGCTCCTATAGTTTGGCTCTAAGACTAAGAATTAAAATCTAAAATGAGATTCCAAGAGAACTAATTATTTGATCCCTCAAAATATACCAACTATCCGTTTTCCAATCTTGCAGACAAAGCTGCTGAATGAAGGAAGAGATGATAACGCCCTCTTTGGCACCCAGCTCTTTCTGGGAGGTACATTCTCACCCAGTTGGAAGGGAATGAAGACTATCTCATCTGTCAGACCTCTGGACATAGCCCCGTGGCACAAAGAGATGTGTCTTTAGGCAAAATTAGGCAGCTTGTGAATTTGATTTCTGTTCCTAGTATAAAGGGGCTGTGACTAATTTTATATTCTGAAAGTGGTTTTGAGGAATGAAAAATCTATTCTTCCCACCCCCAACCACCCACTCCCTCGAATAAGGGTTTCCTTTTCCCAAGACGCCAGATTGCTTTGCAGACAATGCCACTCACTTATTATAGAAGGTTCTAGGAGAAGTTGGCATAGAGCATACTTCTGTTCCTGGGAATTCTCTGGCTTAATGGACACTGGACTTATCAGTGGCCCATGGCTGTCGACAGCTGCTGCTTTTCTTGTCTGTGATGCCCCCTCAAATGCACAAACACACACACAGGAAGCCCTAATATGGTGACCTTAAGAGCTAGTTTAAAAAATTCTTTTGTTTTAGAAATTGTGTGGGCTGGTAGAAAGATGAAGTGAAGTTTTCACAATTAAGAACTGTGCTTTGGAGTGTTGATCCCAGGAGACAAACTCCCAGAAAACATGCCTTCACTACTCTTGACTTTGGCTTTCACTTAGGCATCCAATTGGGTTTCTAAGATTTATTTTTTAAAATGTGAGGATTAAGGGATTCCCAATCACTTAATGAGAATGAAGGATGAAGGGGTTTCCAATCACTCATATTTTAGTGAGAATTAGTCCAAGAAAATAGCTTTCCTCTGAAACCCCTTTTTGCATTCGGCTACTTGGGGTGAGAGAGAGGGTTAATTTTAGCTATAGTGCACCTTGGGGACTGAGGACCTAAATTAAGAGATTCCTACATTTGAATTCCAACATTTTCTAATGTTCAGATGCATCTGATAGACCAGTAATTTGTCTAAGGAGATTGACCACCATTTTAAACACTGTCTTCATGGGGCGGGGGGCGGGGGGCGGGGGGGGCGTTTGTTACTAGTTCTGAACAACCAGCTTGCAAGTGAATTTTTTCAGTCAATAATTTAGCCAATGATGAAACTGACATTCATAAAGGCAAAAAGGTCTCACATGTGCAGTAGTGAAAAAAGAATTCATTCCTCCAGATGTAGGGTCATGGTGTTACAGATAAAGGAAGGGCTCGTAGTACAAAGAAGCCCACAAGGACAAGCCTATGGGGTCATGGTGAAGTGCTTTGTCATTGCATTCTACCACCCCCTCCCCAACTCCCTGCTACTACTTATTTTCAGTTCTACCCTGCCAGGGGGTTTCTGAGGTGTTGCCCCAGAAGTGCCCAAACCCTGACCTGCTGTCAAGGGCATCCCTGTAGATGTTCATCCTCTCTCATGGGGAACCTCCATGGAAATCTAATTATTCATATTCCAATTATTGCTAAGCTCCAGCGATTGAAATGATGCATGACTTCTTGTCATTAGAACACCGCTAGTATGGTCAGAGTTCTGTGTCTGCAATGGTTTCGGGACCGCAGGGCAGAGGCAAGAATGAGGAGGAAGGAAGACTTTTTTCCACCTGGCACCTTGGACTGAAGTTGCTCAAACTTCAGTGATGGTTATGCATCAGTTTTGCACACTGGAGCGAGTGAACACCTGCAACTGCCTGCAGGATCTCACGTGGACGTTTTTAGGTAAACGGAGCTCATAGTTTCATCATATTTTCCTTTGTGTGTGTGTGTGTGTGAGACAGAGTCTCACTGTCACCTACGCTGGAGTGCAATGGCATGATCTTGGCTCACTGCAACCTCCATCCCCCGGGTTCAAGCTATTCTCCTGCTTCAGGCTTCTGATTATCTGGGATTACAGGTGTGTGCCACCATGCCCAACTAAATTTTTTTGTATTTTTAATAGCGATAGGGTTTCATCATGTAGGCCAGGCTGGTCTCAAACTCCTGACCTCAGATGATCTACCCACCTTGGCCTTCCCAAGTGCTGGGATTACAGGTGTGAGTCACTGCACCCTGCCCTCATCAGATTTTCAAAGGGATTGTGACCACTCCCATGAAAAAGATTAAAAACACCAGCATAGAAAATTAGGATGATATATGGTAAAATGATTGCATCAGTTCAAATAGGTAAGACTATGTTAGAGTAACAAACTCGGTGGCTTAAATGCAGCAAAGCTTATTCCCTATTTATGCTCTGTGCCTGATATGGGCTGGCAGGGAGAATATGCTCACTGCAGCCACTCAGATGCCCAAGCTGAAAAAGTCTTCACCTCGACAGAAGCTTCCCCCATCACCACAGCAGCAGGAAAACCAAGTGTCCTGAAAGCTCACTGGCTGTTAAACTTCCACCCAGGCGTGCTCACATTTTTAATTGGCCCAAACAAGTGACATGGCCATCAGGTGTCTCAAAAACAGAAGGGGACATCTGATCCATCGTGTGCCCACACGGAGAACTGGAATATTTGTGAACATCCCTAATGTCTACTGCTGTGATATAAAAATTTTGGAAAGAAAACCATAAAGTGTTCAGCTAATCCACTTTAAAAATTAAGAGCAAGGAACATAAAACTGTATTCAACAAATATAGTGCATAATAAAAGGAATTCAATTCCTTGTTATGGCCAATTAAGATAGAAAAAGTCGGGTGAAAGAGATTGAAAGAGAGTGGGAAAATGAGAGGAGAGGAGAAAGAGGAGGGAAGAAAATGAAAGGGGCTTTTGTGCAGAGAGGAAAAGGGGCAAGGCCACATGTCAAAGCAAGGTCAGTCTTTTCTGCCAGCTGAGCCCTACATCTCATGGTTCCACCCAGGCTGCTGGCCCAGGAGGCCAATTCCCTGGGTGCAGGCAGTCTTCCAAGTTTCCCCGCACCCCAGCTTTCTGCGGGCTGCTCTAAGTAAACAGCACAGCAGGGCCCCCATGCTCTGCATGGAGCTCCTTGCAGAAAATCCCCTCCTTTTGCATTTCCTGGGAGCAACACACTTGAGACCATCTGAGTGAAGCTCAAAGTCAGGAGTGGCTTGTGTGCCAGGATCCCACCCCAGGTCATCCCCCTGCCAGACGCTGGGGTTCCTTTTGTGCGTGAAGGTCACCTGTGCAAAGGCTACAGACAGACCAAAGTGTGTCAAAAGCAGCAAAGGAAATCTCCTTCCCTAATGCAGTAACTCAATTCAGTGCACGTGTTGAAACTATGACATAAATATGCTAAGCACATATTTTATAATAGAAAAGACTCATTCTGTCTCTCTGTACATCTGCATGTTTTAAAGGCATAAACTAGCCCCAAGGGCTGTGACTTCCTCCACCCCCACTTCTTCCCTGGCTCCTGGAGCTGCATCTTCCCTTTGCCCCAGGAAAGCCATGCTTATATGGCTGTCCTCCTGTGGTCCCCTGCTCTCCTCATTTACTGCTCACTAAGAGAAATGGAGAGGTCAGCTTGGAGCCCTCCCTATACTCCTGGAGGAGACATATACCTAGCTGAGAGATGGGCCGGGCTTAGGGGAGAGTCAGGGACAAACGGAGAAATCTTGGGAATGGCACAGGACTGGCTGTCTTGCATTTTCCTGACCAGTTTCAGTTCATTCCTCACTACTACTGCCCTGGGGTAAGGCGGTGTGAACTTTGCTTTTCAAAAGCCATGTCCCCTGTATCAGTCAGCTATTGCTGACAAGCTACTCCAAGATTTAGTGGTCTAAAACAATAGCTGTTTCTTATTTCTCACTAGTCTGTGGCTTAGCCAGACGATTCTTCTGGTCTGGGCTGGGCTCCTTAGGCCTCCTCTAGACTTATCCCACTCAAAGAGCAGCTGATGTGGTATCTGTCTATGGCCAGCTGATGTGGTAGCTGGAGCTGTCTGGGGGTTCTCTCCCATCATCTGGCATCCTCTGCCAGACTAGCCCAAGCTTCTTCACATGGCCATCGTAGGGTTCCAACAGTAACGAGAAGGCACATCCCAGTGTTCAAATGCTTTTCAGACCTCTGCTTGGGCCACTTTTGTTACTCTGTCATTGGCCAAAGTAAGTCACATGGTTAACCCAGATTAAAGGGTAGAGAAATAGATTCAATCTTGCTGGGAGGAGCTGTAAAGTCACTTTATAAAGGTGAAGATAAGGAGGTGGGTGGTACAAGTTTGTAGTCATTTGTAGTCATCTGACACTCTCAAATCCTAGCCTTTTCGTGTCACTTCTCTGGTAGATGGTCTTCCTGATGTCCCCTTTCCCCACACCATGGTCCAGGCCATACAGCCAGTAGGGGATCAATGTGCACTACTCTGTGAGAGACTCAGGGCACCATGATACACAAGCAAAGGGACCCTTTCTGGGTTAGACTTGGTTGTACATGAAAAAAAAAAAAAAAAAAACCATCTGAAATAACAGGGTTTAAACAAGGTAGAAAGTTTTGTCTTGGGCCAAATAGGCAGCCTCGGAGCCTTGATAAAATCACCAGGGACCAAAGGCTTCTTCCAGCTCACTGATTTACCTCCTACAGACAACTTACTTGCCCTCATGATCTAAGAAGGCTGCTAGAGCTCCAGCCATCACATCTGCAGGCAGCAATATGGAAGAAAGAAATAAGGGCATATCTCTCTCTTAAAGGAGATCTTCCAGTGGTCTCACTTACTTCTGCTCACATCTCAGTGGCCAGAAATTAGCTGTACCCTCTAGTATAGGGCACACCTACACAAAAAGGTGGCTCAGAGAAGGCTGGCCACATTGATGCTTCAAATAAATTTTCTGTGACTAGGGAAAAGGAGCAAAAGGACGGGGGCTCTTTGCCAAATAAGTTCTTTTGCACACATGTTATATGACTGTGAAATTCTAAGACATCGTTGCATAAATTTCATTTGTTTAATCATCACACCTGGAGTAGATTCATGTTATCCAGTTAGTTTGGTTCATGTAAATGCATGTAGTCCCCTATTGCAGTCCCCCAGGCAACTTGTCATTCCTTTGTGACTCAGTGGCCTCTTGGGCAATGCTCTGAGGGGGCCCAGGGGCTGGCTCACCTACTCAATCCCAGGGTCGAGGCTCATTTTATTTTATTTTCCAATTTTAATTGCTATATGACAACCTCACAGTAAAATTCACAAATCTGAAGCATATACAGCTGGAGGACTTTTTATATATGTAGCACCCATGCAACGACTGCCCAGATCAAGCTATAGAACATTTCAGCCCCTCCACCCTCACCCAGAAAGTCTCCCAGTGCCTCTTCCCCATCATGTCTCTTCCCCACACCCAACCCTGTAACCTTTTGTGTGAGGAGATCACCTGCACGAAGGCTGTAGTCACCTGTATGGCTGGAATGTCCCAACACTCACGTTGCAAAATAGCATTAAGTAGTCTCACCCATGTTTTGGTTCCTCTTCTCCCCTCTCATGCAGTCTTTATTTGCTCTCTGGTTCTGGTCTCCCTCTCTCTTAAGGCTTCTTTATGCTTCAAAAGCAGTATGGCCTTTCTTGTTTGGGGTTCCCTTCCTTACCACAGCCCTGACTGGTCATATTCTTCCTGCTGGCGTCCGATCAAAGAAACCTGGTAATTTGTAGGACAATTTGACATGTTCTCTGTGGCTGCCATAGGCTGATGTGTAGGAGGACTATACAGACCCACTTTGGTTCAACTGAAATAACTTTATGGTGTCACTACTCAGAGTGCAGCCCCCACCAGTGGCGTCAGTCCCACTGGGAATGTATTAGAAGTGCAGATCCTTTGGCCCCTGAGAGCTGCTCTAAAGTGGCATGGGTATTTTATCAGGAGGTGAGAGCCTCTACAAGCACCTAGGTCTGGGGGGCCTCCATCAAGTTGCTGTGTGCCCCAGGTAGGAGCTGAACAGTAGTGTCACACCACCAAAGCATTATCATTCTATGAAGGCATAGTTGCTCCGTTGTCTTGAACCTGCCATCCCCTGGATCTGGTTTTTCAAACTCTCCTTTTCTTACTACCAATCCACAGTCCCTTCTCTGCAATGGAAACCCAAAAGTTTTGTGTAAGTTTGGCACAAATGTATTTGGCAGCAAAACCTGGTTTGAATTGATATGAGACTTTTTAGGGTTATGATATATCCCTCTTTGTATGATTATTCATGTCTCAGCACAGAACCATCATTGTGTCTGATTACTCATGGGATGTTTCATAAAACATGGTTTCTACAAGTCTTACCTTTCTAATATATGAAAACTTCTTAATTCTGAAACTTATTTGAGCCAAAGGTTTTGGATGAAGGATGTGGACATTTCTCTCCTCTGCTTCACATAGTTTATGCTTTCCACTCCTTTAACTTCCGCCTTCATTTTAAATTATGATTATGATGATGATTATTAATTACAAAGGTAATACTTGTTTGAAAAAACTCAGACTATGGAAATAGACAATCCTGCTCCTGCTTCTGATCACGGCTTACTGTCTCTGCCTTCCTTTTTCTTTTCCTTTACACACATGCATAGATATAGCCCAAAATGCACATATGCAAACACATATTTTAGTAATAAAAATGCAATCATACTCTGCATAGTACTGTGCATCTCTTCCCTCCACTTAAATAATGTATCAGAGGTTTTTCTTTCCTATGTATATATATACATTTGGCAGATGCTGTTGGTGCCTGGCCTGTATCCCCGAAGTCTGACCACTTTGGTGTGTGCCATTCCCTTCTAATTGCCAGGGTCCACATCGTTTGGCCTGAGGGCTTTCTCCAAGCTCTGCCAAAGCAGGGAAGGCTGGAAGTTCCATGGAATTAACAGCCCAGGGAGCAGCCCTCAACCAGAGTCTCAGGAGTTGGTGTCTAATTACACCAGCTCCCTTGCTCTTTGAGTGGGATAACTTGGAGGCATTTCCTGGAGGTCCCCAGCAGAACTGAGCCGCAGTTGCCCACAGCAGTAACTAGCTGGTTAATATGCCTTTTATTGGCTTGCCTTCCCTTCCCCATCTCCCCTCCCCACTCCCCTCCACCTCCCAGCCGCACCCCTCCTGTGCTTCTTCCATCTCCCAGATAATTTGTGCCATTATGCTTGTCTCAGGATCTGTTTCTGCAGAAATCCGTACTAGGACAATTTAGAAACACTTTTGCTTTTTATTAACTTCCAAGTGTGCTACCGTATGGCTAGATCATGATTTCTTTAACCATTCCCTTATTACTGTTCTGCTGGACAATTATGGTGCTGCTAATTTTTCCATGTGACAGATGAGGCCACAGTAAGCCTCTTGTACATATATTTTTGGAAGTGAACATTTTTGAAAGAAAGATTCCAAGAGGTAGAGTTTTTGAGTCAAAAGGTATGTACATTTAAAATTTTGAAAGATATGCAGGCATTTTGCTTAAAATATTTTGGATGTTACATCATTTTCCCTTTTAATTTGTTTGCTCCATCTAGTTGGGCTTTGCCCTGCTCCTCTGCTCAGAATCTGTGTTCTCCTGGGAGCTTATGTTAGAGCATCTCAGCTAGAGTGACCAACTGTCACAGTGTGCCTGGGATGGGAGGATTTCTCAGGCCATAGATCTTTCAGTGCTTCAACTGAGACAATCCCAGGCAAATAGAGATGGTCAGTCACCCTATTCTCTGCCCCTTCAGCCGTGCTCTCAGTTTCAGGAACTCCTGCTTTCAATTCTTCTGCCTCAGGCTTCACACCGAGGAACTCCCGCCCAAGCTGCCTTGGGGTCTCACCTCCCAGCTCACAGGGCACCTTCTGCTCCCTTAAGCCAGTTTGTCACTAAACACACACATGCAAACACCTGCATTTTCACAGTTATCCATTGGGATGTGATTGCATTGCTCTGTTATAACTATTTCCTTTCAAGCACAAACATGTCTGCCTCCTCTGTGGTATCTCCCAGTGGCCCAATGCATTTCCACAAGCCAGGTGCCAAGGGGAGAAATGTGGGCACTCTTTTTCCTAATCTATTTCTATTTCTCTTAGGTTTTTCTGTCTTTTCTTCCCAGCTCTCATTCCAGGGAATGCTCAGCCTGTACCCTTGGGATAGAGTATAATTTTCATCTATCTTTCTGTTAATACTTTGAATATCTCTTCTCCTTATCTGGGATGGGGGTAAGAGGAAGAGAGAGCTGAGCTGAAAGATGAAGAAGAACAGATACCTAAGAGCCTTGCTTAAGCATCTAGAACTAGCCAAACCTGAGGCCCCTCTATTTGTCTTAGTTTGGGTACTCAAAACAGTTCCTAAGACAAAGATTTGATTTTAAGTAGTTTATTTATAAAATGGGCTCAGGAAGCCACACACAGGGGAGGAAGGAAGTCAAGGAAGGGAAGAAAGCCAATGATGACTCTGTGAATAAATAAGCCAATGACCCTTTGGACAACTGAGGCTCAATCCAGTTAAGTAACTCCAGGAGCTAGCGTGAAACATGCCTTTAAGGTACCTGTCTGAGAACGAGGGAGCTGGGGTATTTATCCTTTAGCTTCTTCACCATCCTTGGTCGAAGTTTGCTTCTGGGGGCATTAACTCTCTGGAACTTCTGGCTTGTCCTGCCATGAGCCAAAGGCACTCCAGTGGCCAGAAGAAAAGCCTTGGTATTCATCAGCCACTTTCTGGGGCATGTGAGTGGGGCACTGACACTTCTGCTTCAGCACCCTGTCCTCATCCCATCTGGACCATCACATTCTCTTTGCTGCTCATTCCAAGTCTGTTTCTGTCACTTGCAATCACAAGAATCCTGACTAACACATGGTCCCAGCTGCCCCAACCGTGGATATTTGTTCCCTACTGGAGCCCCCGTACACTTGTTCCTGTGCCTTTGGCACTGAGTGCCTTTGTCCCTTTTCTCCAAGCAGACCGAGGGCCCAACTCACTATGCGTACTACATGCCAGGCCATGTGAAACCCCCACAGCCACCCTATGAGGTGAGGACTGGAAGTATAGTTGCTAGATGAGGTTCACAGAGATCAAGCCACTAGCCAAGGTCACACAGCTAGAACAGGCCAGAGCAAACACTTGGACTCAGGTCTGCATGGCCTGAAGACATGTGTTTTTGCTGCTTCTTGCTCCAGGTCTGCGCTATCCACCCTGGCCATCAGCTATCATGTTAACTCTTGAGATCTTCTCCCATTAGGCCCCACTCTCTTAAGCCACTTCAATCACTACCAAATAAAAACATTTCCCATTAGCTCGTTCCATTTTCCAAGGATCCCTGACTCGCTTAATCCCCTGCATTTTCCCCATTTGGTTAGAGGGTCCTTTCCCACTTCTGACATCTCCATTGTGGCTTCTCTGTACACACAATAAGAAAGAAGCCCCAATTGGTTTGGAAAAAGGTAGGGGTTGTTATTAACACCTGGTGTCACAGATAAAGAGGCAGAGGCCCAGAGAGGTGGTGCAAGGCGTTGAGACCACATAGCTGGTGGTTGACAGAGCCTGGCTTGAAATCTGAGTTTCCCCCTAAATCTTGGGGTGTCTCCTTAAATTCACTGTGTCTACAGAATGCCTGGTGGCCCAACCTACTATCCAGCTTCCCATGGGCAGGGACCACATGTGATCTCACTTGGGTATGGAGTTGTGGCTTTTGTCTTTACAAAGTGTTTGGTAAAATGAATTGCTGTCTCCCTAGACGTAGCTGAGAAGAGATCTGATGGAGCAGTTCCCTTGGGAGCTAGGAGCATGAGAAAGCTCTGACTCCACTTTCCGGTCCCCCTCAGTGGGTCTGGCCAGAGTGACCCTTTCTCCAGGAGCTGGGCGAGGGCCTGTGCTCCTCTGTGCTATGGCTTGCACCGCATTGACTCCAAAGGCTTGCAAAGCCCGCGGAGGGATGGCTCCCTCGGGGGCCCAGGGGCCAGGAAAATGCAAGCCCTGTTCAACTGTCACCCAGCAACGCCACACACAAACATTTGCTGACAGGAAGAGGCGAGTGGCATTAAAGCCGCCTGACAGGGAGGTGACAGGGCAGCAGGGAGAGTGTGTAATTGCCAGCCTGGAAGGCTGGCCTGTGGCCAGCACATTGAGTTTAACCGCCTGTGTCACTGCCCTCCACATCCAACGAGGAGGATGCCCATGGCCATGTTTTCAGGCTGAGCGCCCTGTCATGGTCTGATCTGGCCTGACCATGGGAGTACATCCGAGGGATCAGCTTTGGGCATGATTCCCACTCCTTCATCACAGCCTGAGCCAAGTGCAGAAGGCAAGGGTGGCCCCAGCTCACAGATGACCCCTCTGTCAGAGTGGCCCCTGCCTTCATCTGAACAGCTGACGGGTCCTCGGGTGCCCCTCCTTCGTCCCTGTGCTTCCCCCTTCTGCTGCAAGCTTGCTGTTCTGGAAACAGCCTCTGAGGAAGAAACGGGGCCCACAGAAGGTCTTTTGGTGATCACAGCTCCTGTTCCCTCACACTCTCTGATCAGAGGATGTAGAGCTAAGCTGAAGTCAGAAGAGAGTACCCTGACAGGGCTTTTTGGTGGGTTTAGGTGATGCTAAGAGAGCCTGGCCCTGGAAGTCTGAAGTTCTCTTGGGTCCTGTGTTCCTGGCCCACTTTCATTCAGTGAAGCTCCCACTCAGCCCTGCATTAGCCCGGAAGCCCCTCCAAAGGTGCCCACAGTGGCTGTGCAGCTGGGACCCAGGAAAGAGCTAGAAAGCGGAAGAGAAGAAGTGAAATGGTCCCCCAGAAGACAGACGGCCCCTTGGCCTATAGAAGGTTGACCCAACAGCAGGCTATGAAATCTGATAGCAGTCTCATAGATTCCAAGAAATAATTATTCCCAGGAAAGTGTTTTCAATTTTTAGATAAACCGCTATTTAAGAAGCAGAGAGGACGGAACTCGAACAGTGGCAAATGTCTGGGGCTTCCCCCAGTGGGCCCGTCATTAACCATTGCTCCCGGAGCTAAAGGCTGCTGCTCTATTCCCGATTAACAGCCACATTCCAGCAAGCTCCCTGTTTATCAAGGCATTAGTGTTGACATCTGGGGACAGAGCCTGCCCAGGCCTGCCAGCAGGGAGGACTGAGCTCCCATCCGTGCACCTGCAGACAACAGCGTGGGTCCTCCACAAACGGTGGCCACAGATGAAGCTGCCCAGGTCCCCTCTGCAGCCGGCTTCTTCCCACTCCCTTCCCAGCACTGCTGTGTCATTCTACAGCCAGCGGAGTGTAAGCCAAGCAGCCCAGTCCCTGTAGTGACACGTGTGCCTCTGTGTGACTGTGTGTGCACGTGCACCCGCGTGAGAGAACCTTATGTTTCTGGAGAAGATGGCGTCTGGGGAGGATTCTCTAAGGAATTTTCTCAGAAAAGAAGCAGTTTCTCTCCCCTTCTCAAGCCCTTGCGCGTGTACATGCATGTGTGAGTGCGCATGTGTAGGAGGTGCCGTACCTACTCCCATCTTCCTGTTTCTCCCCTTCATGATCTCCCGCTTCTTTTTCTTCCTCTCCAGTCACTATCACGAAAGCATTGATTCAGCAATGCTCTGCCTTCTTCTCTAGGCTGAGTACAAATTCTGTTGACCCCAAATGTGCTCTCTGGAGTTATATGAGGCAGAATCCCTCAGCCCTTTTCAGAGCAGGAAGCTGATGAGCTGCCTTATTCCAAGAACCCAGGACTACTAGGTTTGGAAAATGTCAACTCTGTACCAATGAGCCGCGCTTTCCACACTTTGTCCCTGTATCCTAGCACCGCCAGTACCCTCCCCTTTTCTGTCTGCCTTTCATTACTTCTGCTGAGCTTTCACTATCTTCTTTGCGGCCCCATTCCTTGCCTGATCCCCTAAATGTGTGTGCTCTAACTTCCCCCGGGAGCCAGGCCAAACCGCTTGCAGGGGTGCAGTGGCGCTGTCAGGACCCTGAAATCGACAGACCTGGCCTCGGCCTGAGAATGTTCATGTGAAACTTTCATTTCAAATGAATAGAATCAAATTCACTCTCTTTCCCCTCACGGAGTTCCCCTTTCTGTCTGTCACTGTTCTCTTAGCCTACACTTGAGAGTCATGTTTGACCCTTTCAATGCCGCTTCCAAATCCAAGCAAGTCATCATCCTATTTCTACAGCCATCGCTCCTTCACCTTGTCCCTCCTGCCAGGCCACCCCTGGACTTTACTGATGAACTATAAAGAGATGGGTGAACTCCCCCCCCCCACACTCCACTCCCCCACCTGGGGTTGGAAAGAACAGCACCCCCTGCCAAACCCCACCAGGCTCTCGACCTTTGATCCCTCCTACACACAGTTGCTGGATTAATCTCCTGCCGTGAGCCCGCCCCACCTCTCGGCCTTTGCGTGGTCAGTTTTCCTCTGTCTAGAATTGATTTGAGTGAGTGAAGAGATCAAACAGCGTAGGTGCCAGCCCTTTGCAATTTGTGGCTTTGAGAAATGCTGGTTACTATTTAAACAAGAGTAGGAGGGAGTGGGATGGGATCAAATCTCACCTCCCGAGCGAAGCCTTCTGAAGGGGATATCTGTTATTTTGTCTGACCAGTCAGTATCTATTACCCATCTTTCTCCCAATTTTCCTTTGGGGAGCCACCTTCTCCCTTCCATCTCTATGGCTCAAGTGAAGCCAGCCATGCTCCCCGGGGCCTGAAATGGGCTATCGCCCAAGCTGGCCAATTCTAGCCAGTCAGTGGCAACCCTGGGGATATTTCTGGAACTGTTGGAAAAGAGCATGCTTTCTGTCACGGTTGTTCTACTAATAAAATGTAAGTTTGGAACTGCTAGTGCTGCCTGCCAGTGGTCACCTTGTCACCACATACAGTAAGTTGCTGAATTCAGTCACATCTGAAGCCAACTACCTTGTTACATTTCAGCTTCTTGAGCCAATACATTTCGTTCTTCCCTTCCTCCTACCCTCCCTCCCTTCTTTTCTTCCTTCCTACCTTCCTCCCTCCCTCCGCTTTCTGCCTGCTTGCATGCACTACCTCCTGGTGACCTCTTTCTGTTTGGAGCTGTAGGTCCTTGCCTCTTGTACCCCTCATTGATCTCTGACCATATTCAGCTTTGTTGTCTTACTTCAGTTTTGACATGGAGATCCATATCTCCAACTTGACTGAGCCCATTCTGAATGGATAGGCTATAATTAACTGCTGTAGTCATTTAACATATACACAGACGGCATCACCGTAATTACAGAAAATATATCACACATCAGGCCCATGGAACAGGGGCAATTCACCACGCAGCGGGGCCTGGAATCAGAAGTGAATGGATACATCTCTGGCCCAGATTTCATTCATGGCTGGTCCCCTTTGTTCATTTTCCCCGCTATTCAAGATGGTCACCTCCTCTTGCCAGTGGGACCAGTGGTCATTACTGATAGAATTGCAATTGGTCCTCCTACCACCTTGTCCCAGTTCCCAGTCCCTGGGCACAGTTACCATGTGTCAGTCACTAAGTGCTTTACCTGTGATAACTCAGCCCTCACAGCAACCTGTGAGGTGAGAATTATTACTGTTTCCACTTTGCAGATGGGGAAACTGAGGCACAGAAAGGTTATGTAACCAAGCAAGGTAACACAGTTAACTAGTTGCAGAGGCAAGAGTTGCTGCTTTTAGCCACTCTGACCCACTGCCTTTTCAATGTGTTGCTGATATATCACTGATCTTCCAGGTCCAGGGTACTTTGAATTCTGCCTATGTCCCCAGTGCTTCAACTTGGGATCTGAATTCCTCCTCCTGCCAGACTGGTATGGATGCATCATGACTGCCCTCCAGATTTACTTTGGGCTCCTCAGCTGGGCATGTTTTGGAACTCAGCTATTGGGGCCTCGGTTATTTATTACCACTCATAGCTGTCCTATAAGGGTGCCTGGCCCTATTCCCGAGTCCTGTATGCATTATGCAGGGGCTTCTCACCACAGTGGGCGTGCTTTGAAGTGCTTGATACCATATCTAACTGCTTGGTTTTAGCATTTGGGCTTCCAGGCCTGGGGCCCACTGGAGAGCCTTTACTTAGTGGCCTTGTGTAGCCAAACAGTTTGCATTTCTAGGCAAGAGAGGCTGGCATTAGGGCTACCCTTGGGATGTGTCAAATTATCCCTGGCCCTACACTTTGGTGGCTGCCTAATTTTGCAGAACCGTGTAGCCAGAGCATTATGCACCGAAAACAATTCCTTAGAGTCACAGACTTAGACTCGACTGATGAAACCCTCCCCCTTTCCATCTCTGATTATATGACATCTATGTCATGCCTTGCAGTTTTTAAACTAATATATTGTCTAATTATTGCAACAGTCCCATTTGTTGTTGTTATTAATCCCATAATATGGATGAAAATATTGAGGCCCAGGGAAGCTCTAAGTAAGAAATATTAAGATTGGGACTCACAGGAGTTCGAGACCAGCCTGGCCAACATGGTGAAACCCTGTCTCTACTAAAAATGCAAAAATTAGCCGGGTGAGCGCCTGTAGTCCCAGCTACTTGGGAGACTGAGGCAGGAGAATTGCTTGAACACGGAAGGCAGAGGTTGCAGTGAGCCAAGATCATATACCACTGGACTCCAACCTGGGTGACAGAGTGGGACTCTGTCTCAAAAAAAAAAGGGGGGGGGACTTTCCTGGCTTCAGAGAATAGTTTTTGTCCTGTGGACACCACAGGGATTTGGGATTTGGTCCCTGTTGTGAGGCTTATTGATTTGATAACTGCACATTGGTCATTTTGTATGTGCCAGGCACTGTGTTGGTGGCTGGGGATAGACAGGTGATTGTGGAACTCAGAGCCCTAGGAAAACAGCCACGATCAATGTGGTAAGAACAATGATGATGTTAAGAATAGACTCTTGTAGAAACACAGAAGAGGACATGGGGAATTCTCCCAGTTGGTGAATGTGGTAGTGTTAGAGAAGGTTCTGGAGAAGTGGCAGTCACCCACTTGCCTTCTGTGATGAACAGACAGGCCAATTAGTTGAGACACACACGTGGGCCCCCAGAAAACACAGACAAAGTTCTCCAGTCTCTCCAATGCTGGCTGTCATTATTGTTCACCTGTGGGCTGGGTCCTGCACACATTTTGTTTTTCTTAACCTCATGACAACTGCCAAGGTCAGTAACATATCCATTTTGTAGATGAGACAACAAAAGCCTGGAGAAGTTCAGAGGCTTAACCATCTTGCCTCAATTCAAAAGAAATTTGAAGGGCCATCTCTACTCCAGAGGTCCTTATGGGATTCAGTGAGGCCACTGTTGTGACCACATCGCTAGTCAGCTTTTCCTCTGCCCATTCTTCTTCCCTCACTCCAACTCAAGTGTTGATCTTGAGACCACAGCCCAGTGAGCCTCCTCCATGCCAATTTCCATCTCAAAGTCTGCACCTTGGAGAACCTGATCTAAGATATCATGTTACATATCTTTATCTGTTCCATTTAGGTTTTCTGTGAGTAGCAAAAACTCCAAAATAACAGCGATCTAAATATACCAAAAATTGATCCCTTATCTAAAAGTCCAGAGGTCCAAAGTCCTGGGTTGGTAAGAGGGTTAGCAGAGGGATGTAAGCATAAGTAAGATGTAAGCATAAGTGACTCAGGGTCCTGTTATCTTGTCACACTGTCCAACACAGCTTCTACTCTCAAAGTTGCCTCATGGTTCAAGGTGGCTGCCAGAGCTCCCCATCACATCCCGTTTCTGGTGGCTAAGAAGAAGGAGAGGGCAAAAAGGGATGTACCCATAATGCTCTAGAACACATCCCAGAAGGTCAGACTTGATCACTTGGCCACACTTCGTTGCAAGCTAGTGTTGGGTGATGTGATCTTTACTGGGGGGAGAGGAACATGTGCCCAGACAAAAATTGGCAGTTCTACGTCCAAAAGAGAAGAGGAGAATAGATATTTGCAACTATCAGGCTTTGAGTGTGTGCTCCCCAGAGCTACCCAGGGCAGTACAGCCCCCCAGGGGGTCAGAAGCTGCATGAGGACTGGTTGGCATTCAGGTACTCCTGCCCATCTTTGGAGATCACCCTTCATCTCCTCACTTTGGTTTGGACTCTTGTGGCCAGTTTGCTGTTGCTTCAGGGGCCTTTAGGTCTCCTTTACAGTCAAATCAGTTTACTTCCCTGTCCCAGAAGCTCCTGGGGGAAGAATGACTTTTTCTCTTACTTTCCCCCCTCCCTTTCTGTTTGATCCTGTGGTTCTTTCACTGGGACATCTTTCGGTCTCTCCTGGGGCAAAGAGACATCTCTTGTTTACCCAAAAATAATTAACTGCTATAGTCATTTAACATATACACAGACGGCATCGCTGTAATTACAGAAAATATATTACACATCAGGCCCATAGAATGGGGGCAATTCACTACGCAGCGGGGCCTGGAATCAGAAGTGAATGGATACATCTCTGGCCCAGATTTCATTCCTGGCTCGGCCCCTTTGTTCATTTCCAGTCCTCTCTCCATGCCCTGTAGGAGGGGCGCTGTGGTCCTTGGCCATGAAGCTGTGATGAGTGACCCCCTCTGAGTGTAGATATATTCTCGAGTTTACCCCCTGCACTCCCCTTTTTGCTAAGGCAGTAGAAACCGTGGGTTTGGGGAGTGCTGACCGTGTAATTGATCAAGAGTGAGGAAGCAACAGAATAAGGTGGAGAGAAGAATTCAGTGCTCTCTAAAACTCAGAGAGCAAGGCTTGTCAAACTTGAACGTGCACACGAATCACCCAGGCTAAAAGGGTTGCCGTGGGTGGGGCCCAAGAGTCTGTACTTCTGACGTTCTCTGGCAGGTCCAAGGACCACACTTTGCGTAGCAAGGCTTTAGAGTAATTTTTGAATTTATTTTCTCCTTTGATCCTCCCAATGACCCTGTTTTACAGATGAGGGAATTGAGGTTCACAGATGCCAAGTAACTTGTGTGAGGTCCCACGGCCAGCCAGTCTGCAACTTTCTGTTTAGTATGTAGGGCCATGTCTCTGAGTGAGCTGGAGAACATTTCCGCATATGGGGGCTGGGGAGGATGGATCAAGCTCAGAGGATCGGAGGATGCCTGGGATGTGTCCTGGATGAGAGCCCAGAGGACTTGTTTTTCAAGTACCAAGAAGCTGAGACACACAGAGGAAAGAAATGGCTCGGGGGGCATAAAACAGGATGGGATTATAAAGAAAGAGTTGAATATATCATCTGCTAGCCCGGGCCAAGCTGGACTTTGTTACTAGGTTGTGTGCCTGGAATTTCTCAACCTGGGGATCGGTTGTCTCTTAGAAAATGCTCACACTTTTATAAGATCACATCTTTGTGTTCTGCCTGCAAATGTCTTGATTTGGATTCACGAAGGAAGAGGGACCGTCGAGGGAGAGCAAGCGATTGAGCTGTCATTCGAAGGAGGGTATCCTCTGGGTGGATGGGCAGGTAGGAGGGAGAGCAGTCTTTTTGGTGGTGGGGTGTATGCCAAGGGTTAGCCATTAAATGACATAATGCATGTAAAAAGCTTAGCATCATGTTATGAGCTCCTTGCACAATAGTTACTGTTAATAATATTAATAAATCATAGAGTTACTGTATATTGAAATATGTTGTAAGAGTTTTGTGGCAGGTACCATCCTGCCATGGGTCAGAAACACGTGCTGAGAGCCAGCAAAGTGAGGAGCTTTGGAATTGTGAGTTCTTACAGAACTTAGAATCTACCAGGGAGACACCAAATTTATAAAGAGGCTCTCCACAAATAAACCAACTCGGGTGTCTGCAAGGGGTCAATATTGGCTAGAGCCAGGGTGGTCCATCAGGACAGGCTGTGGAGAGGGAGGAGGAGGAGGACGTGGCAATGCTTCTGGATTAGTCCTAGTTCTTCTAGTAGCAGATGCCAGGAGAGAAATAAATGGACAAGGATGTTATTAGGGAAAATACCTGTGAGAGAAAGTGAGGCAGGACCTGGGAAAGGCTGGTGGAGTTGAAAAGCTACGTCTGACCCCAGGTGAGTGGTGGAGGTCAGGAAGGGTGAGTGGCAGCCTCCTAGACTGAGATGGGGCCTTTGGAAGGTTCAGCAAGGCTGGCAAGTGGTCCTGATATCAAAGCCAGCTGTCAGAGGAGTCCTGTTGCTCCCAGGGTGAGCCTGCCTTCGTGCCCTGCCATGCACAGTCGTTGGCTGGGAGCCGCCCGTTGGGGCTGTAGCCTTGGTCCAAATGCTGGCATGGATTTCAGAGCTCAGCAGCTGGGGTTCTGTGTTCTTTCTGTCTTAAGCTCCCTGGAGTTGAAGGTCTATGAGGCACATTCTCACAGATGCTGCAACTTCCAGTACAACTACTTTCCAGTAAACTGCCTACCAGAAGGGCAAAAAACCTTGAGCTCTACTGGGACAGGGGACCCAAGCCAATTGCAGTGCCTAGCACATAGTTGTCACTCCATAAATGTTTGTTAAATGACTGAAAAATTGGAAAGAGAATCCGTCTCTGGAGTATTTGTTTTCATTTTGCTAAATATACTCCCCCAAATGAGGTTGATTCCTTTCTTTCCTAAATTTTCCCCGTTTGTGACATTAATTTATTTTGATATATGATGCCAGAGCCTCATGAAACCCACTGCCAAAATCCTGCAGGGTGAGAGGCCTGGTGGCCAGCCTGCTGGGTTCCCAGGGTCTTTTCTGCTGCCTGTGGACAGCATGCCTCTGCTGGATTAGCTGGCTTGGGCAGAGCCCTGGTGCAGCAGAGCCACCTTTGGGTCAGATTTGCCAGGAGACAGTGATTTGAGTGTAAGCTCCCTTTCTTTTGGAGGGCAAGACTTATTCCTGTCCCTGCCTCTCCACCTGACATACAGCACTTTTGTCCCCTTGGAGTCTGTGTCCATAGCGGTAATCCCATGGCAGACATAACAGCAGATAACTGGGAGAGGCTTTGGAATCGGGCAAGTGCTGAAAGACTGGGAAGACTGGGTTTGTGATTAGGAGAGAAGTGGCAGCGACCCACAGCACTGGCCTCTGAGGCCTCCCAGGACTCATGAAGTCAGGACCCCAGGGCCAGCCTGTGCTCTGCTTCTCTGGGGGCTGCAGAGCCATTCTGGATGTGTTGTCCTCTGACAATGCAAGCAGATGCTCTGCATCCATCTTCCACACACGGGCATTTGCCTGGAGAGGAAGATAAAGCAGCTTGCTCCTCCCGCACTAATACATTACCGTGGTGTGGCCTGTGGCAAACAAGGACTGATTATTGAGTGTGGGTGTGCGTGTGCGTGCGTGCGTGTGTGCCCACTTGAGAATTAGGGAAGGGAGGTAATACCGAAGAGGAGTAGTGTAAGGAAAGTTAGATTTCCCAGCTGGCAGTTATGCCACTGAAAATATTCGAACAGAATCTGTTAGTGCCAGTAGCATAAAATCCTAAAACAACAATAATAAGAATAATACGTAGCACACAGCACTTGCTATGTGCAGGTTCTGTTCTAAACTCTTTGCATATTTTAATTCATTTAACCTTAGCTTTGCCTTATGAGGAAAATCTTACTATCATCCCCATTTTGCAGATCGGCAAACCAAGGCTTGGAGACGCTGAGAAACTTGCTTCTGATAACACATGCAGTAAGTGGCAGACTCATACTCTTAACGCCTTTACCACCAGGTCTGTAATCACTTTTCTGCCCTTCAAAGTGTTCCCCAGCTTGAGTGAGAGGAAAAAATGAAACGGTATTCCCCAGGTAGCAGCGGGCTTCTGTAAACTTCCCATCACAGTGCACCGAAACAGTGCCCAAACCCTGGAGAAATTCACACCTCCTGCTAAAAAAAAAATAGATCCTCCTCCCTTCTGTTGTCCCACGTGATCAATTACCAAAACCTGCTGGTTGGTATAAGACACACTTCTTGGTGCCAGACAGGTGTGGGAATGTTGGAATAGATATGCATGGACCATAGGAATTGCTTTCAGGAAGAATTTTTGCCTTTAGGTCATTGACTTTTTCATTACTTCCTAGGAGTTTAAGTGGCCAAACAATTATGGACACAAGTGCTTTCTAATTTTCTGGATTGTGAATGAACCCATGTAGGGCCTGGGAGTTGTTGTGGCTTATTAGACACTTCTCTCTGATACCTGGGCACTGTGCACTGTGAATAGATACTCAACATTTGGTCCTCTGAAACTCTCCAACTGCCTTTTGATGATTAAAGAAAGACTGGAATGTTTAGTCTTGTTTTTGTATTACTGTATATCTTATTGTATTTTTACTGTATTATGAATCATTGACTTTTTTTTTTTTTTTTTTTTTTTTGAGATGGAATCTTGCTCTGTTGCCCAGGCTAGAGTGCAGTAGCATAATCATGACTCACTGCAGTCGCCAGCTCCTGGGGTCAGGTGATTCTCTCTACTCAGCCTTCTGAGTTGCTGCTAATACAGGCGCATGCCACCATACCCAACTAATATTTTTATTTTGTAGAGATAGGGTCTTGCTATATTTCCCAGGCTGGTGTTGAACTCCTGGACTCAAGTGATCCTTCTGTCTTGGTCTCCATAAGAACTGGGGTTATAGGTGAAGGTCAATGACTCTCATTGACTTTTTTTTTTTTTTTTTTTGAGACGGAGTCTCACTCTGTCACCTAGGCTGGAGTGCAGTGGTACAATCTCAGCTCACTGCAACGTCCACCTCCTGGGTTCAAGCCATTCTCCTGTTTCAGCCTCCTGAGTAGCTGGAATTGCAGGTGTGCACCACCACACTTGGATCATTTTTGTATTTTTAGTAGGGGTTTTAGATGGGGTTTCACCATGTTGGCCAGGCTGGTCTCAAATTCCTGACCTCAAGTGATCCGCCCACCTCGGCCTCCCACAGTGACTTTTGAAAACTGATATTAACGAGATGGAAGCTGTTCTGGTTTCTTGTTGTTATGTGACAAGTCACCCCACAGCTTAGTGATCTAAAACAAAAATAGTCACGTTATTTTCTCCCACAGCTCCTGTGTGTCAGGAACTCAGGAAAGGCTCAGCTGAGTGGTTGTGTCTTGGTGGGGTCTCTGATGCCGTTACAGTCAGAAGGGGTATGAAGCCGAAATAGCAAAAAGGAAGCTAGCCAGGATGTCTCTCAGGGCCTCTCCATGTGGTATTTTATCATGGGCTAGTTTGGGCTTCCTGACACGTAGTAGATGAGAGCTCCAAGCTGGAGTGTTCCATTGAACCAGGAAGAAGCTGCATTGTTTCTTATTACCTAGTCTCAGAAGTCATAGAATCACTTCCACCGTAATTAAACTTCGAGAAGAGAACATAGTCTTTGCCTCTCCATGGAAAGAGTGTCAGTGTGAGTCACTTAAGAGCTTGTGGACTCAGATGTATTATCGGAGCCATTTTTGGAAAATACAATCTGCCACAGATAGGGTATGGGAAGGGCTTCGTGAGAGTGTAAGAGCCCTGCAGGGATCTCTTGACTTGGACTGTGGCCCTGATAATTACATCCCAGCCACCCAGATTCCGGAGGCTGGATGGAGACTTGCCTGGACTAGGAGCCCTAGGAAGCAGTGAGTGGGGTGGGCTGTCAAGGGGTGGGAGGGGGTGAGTGGAGGCAGCAAGGTGACAGAGGAGAAAGCCTGAGTGCCAGCCCTGCAGGAGACAGCAAAGCCAGTGGCCCAGACTTACTAGATCAGAGCAGAGGAATAGTGGCTCATGGGGGTGGAACAACAGGGTGGGACAGGAGGCACTAGGCTCAAACTGCCCTATGGAGACCTCAGATCCAGCTTTGGAGCATGGAGGGGGCTGTGAGTAGGAGGCCAGCCCCAGAGTGGTGAGTTAGCATTAAAGATGGCTGTGCCCCTTACAAGAGGCACTGGGGAAGTGTGGTGGCAGGGGTGGTTGGGGGAGATTGGCAGGTCCTGGACTTCTGCAATTGCCTGGGTTGGCTTGGTGTCAATCTGTCCAGCCCCCAGGCAGACAGAAACAGGCCCTCTCTGTTGGGGAGGGGAACAAGGACTTTGCGGGGGAGGTGGGTAGAGGGGCTGCATCCCAAAGCCCTGCCCGGGAGCATGTGGCCTGCAGCCAGGGCTATATGAGAAATTGATTAAGTGGCCAACTCGACCGCTTAAGGCCTTGGCGAGCAGAGAGCAGCATCCATAAAGTGCCGCCCCCCACGCCGGGCGCCTCAGCGGCCTCTGTTTGAAGGTAAATCCATCCATAAGCCCGCCGTCACTCCAGGCTTAATGTACATGATTTCTGGCATTTACAGCAGCGCAGCTCCGAACGCTGGAAGAAACTCCAGCAGAATAATTTGCCAAGCGAAGGCGAGCGGAGTGGCAATTGCTCATGGCACATCTGAACAGCTACGGCTCTTGGGAAAACAAGCTCCCTGACAACACACGTCCCTGCTGGCCCCTCTCTGATGGTAACCTCCCCGCTAAGGAGGCTTTTTCTGATATGGAGATTTTGTGCTCTGTGGGCTTTTGCTTGATGCGTAGGTGCTGATGTTGGGTGTCTTTAAGCCCCTGAATTGGGGCTGGAAGATGGAGGTGTGGCTCGGTGGCCCAGGGAGGGCCAAGCTGGCCCCAGGGTGCTTCTCAGTTTGATGACACCCCAGCAGAGGGACGGGGTTGGTCCTCAGGGACCTGAAGATTTTCTTGCACATTGGGACCCTCCACTTTGATTCAGAGTGAGCCACAATGGTGCAGCTTTGCTTCTTGCCCTTTAGTGGGAGGGGCTAGGGGCAGCCACCATCCCCAGCTCTGAGGGCTGCCTGCTCCCACCTGAGCCCCTGAGAGCAGGCCCTGGCATCTGTCTACGACCTTCTGGCTATCTTTCTCCTCAGCAGCCCTCTCTCTCCCTCGGTTGTCCCCTCTGCTTCTGTTTCTCTGAATCACTCACTCTGCTTTTTGTCTCTATATCTCTTTACTCTCTCTCTGAGTCTCTCTCCCTTTGTGTCTCTCTTCCTTACTTTGTCTCTGTGTGCCTACAAATCTCTTGGCCTCTGTGTGTCCTTTCTCTATCTCTCTATGTCTCTTATTTCCTATCTCTCTTTGTCTCTGTTTCTTTCTTTCCCTTCTCTGTCTCCCCATCTCTCTTGCATCTCTCTTTCCTCCTTTTTGTCTTCTGTCTCTCTGTCCCTGTCTCTCTCTTTCCTTGTCTCTCTCCCTATCTCTCCATGTTTCTTTACTTGTCTCTTTTTCCCTGACTCTGTCTCTGTGCATCTCTGTCTGTCTCTCTCTGACTCTGTCCCTATCTCTGTGTCTCCATCTCCTTGTCTCTGTCTCCATATCTCTGTCTCTTTCCCAGACCCTGTGGCAGGGCACAGCCTAAGAGTGATTCCTGGGTGGACTATGGGGCCAGTGAGCCCAGCACTGTATTTGGAACTCCTTTTCTTTTCCCTGCCCTGTAGCACCCTCGGCCCTGCCCCACCGCTCCTCCCCTCCCAGTCCTCCTGAGCAGGCAGGGAGTGTGAGGGCTATAGTCAGACTGGGCAGCCTTGTCTCCCAGGCACACGGTCTATTTCTGTTCTATTTTTACTGCCAGTTTTACTCTGGGTCTGCTGGCTCGGGGCTTTAGCTCTCTCAGCAGGTTGAAGACATGCAAACACAATGCACCCCATAAGCATGGCCTCCCAGTGCTGTCCTAGCCATTTTCCTGTCGCGAGGACTGTGTTTTCTCCTGCTCCTTTAATTTTATGACGCAAGGGTGCCCAGTATATCTATCCACATAATGCGAATGTGACCACCTCAATCGAGGTTCAGATGGCACAAAACTCTTGCTCCTGTTCCTTCTTCTAAAAAATTATTTTGATGAGATTCCCCCATAAAACCAAACACTTAGGTGAGAATTCACATGTAAGGGATGTCTGAAGGAAGTGTTCCCTGTGAAAATGGTAAGGGAATGGGGGAAACTGTATAGGGGAGGGAAAGAAGCCAGGCAAGGATGTGATCTCAGCCTGGTTCCGCAGAAGAGCCCTGGAGGGTGAGTTGTCCCATTTCAGGGAAGGAACCATGGGCCGTTGTATGTTAACAGCTGAGGGGAATAGCGGAGGGGATGTGAAGTCCCAAGCATGTTCATTTCACACGTTTGTAGGGGAAGAGTTCCATACCCCAGCAACAGTCCTTGGAAGACAGGCTAAGGGTGTGGGACACCGGGAGTGTGCTCCAGAATGGGGCCATAAAAGCAGTCCAAAGGCATCCTAGGGGCTCTGGGCAGAGCATGACATTGTCTGCTCCCCCACTCAGGACAGTTTTATTTGATGTTTTTTTCACATTCTCTCATTCTTCTCAAAATTTTCCACTGTTCTTAAAAGACAAACAGAAAGCAAAGAGAAACCAGGTATGACACATAGAGCCATCCGTCCACCCATCCCACTGTAAGCACAGTGATCCTCCCCAAATTCTCATGAAAGTTCCTGGTAACGACAACAATGATAATGATGCATTCATTGAACATTTAAATGTATACCAGGCATAAATCTACGTATGTTTATTAACTTACCAAATCCCCACAACAACCCTATGAAGTAGTTACTATTATTATCAAAATTTTAAAAGATGGGGGACACTGAGACAGAGAGAGGTTAAGTCTCCCTAGGAGACACTATGAGCAAGTGTCAGAGCCAGGACTTGAACCCAGGAAGACTGGCTCCAGAGCTCACATTCTTAACCATCATGCTGTGCCCAGTCCCCTCTAACATGTGGTCTTGAACACGTGGAAGTGATCCCCGTCTTCCAGCCTTAGAAACACTGACTTTCATCCCTCCCCAAACTCTCCGTTTTTAGAAACCAACTCTACGACTGTCAACTTGTACTGATTCTTTTAGTGGTTTTGATGTTTTCAAAAGCCCACATTTCACAGCCTCTGGTCTTAAACTTGCTACTTTTTGGGACAGATGCCAAATGGCACAGCACAAAAAGAGACCCCTAAAGGAGAGAGGCTGTGGCTTCTCTGTAAGACAAGCCTCTGAGAAAAAACCTTCACCTCATAACAACAGCAGCAACAAAAGCTTCTGCCTTGATAGGCAGAGGGTAGAGACATAAGACATATTTGATTTGTTTGGTGGCGGCAACCAGGGGTGGACAAAAAACTCATGAGGGCATTTGAAAGCCTGGGACCACCTAGCTAGCCTCTTGATGTCCCCTCATACCTTGTCTTTGCAAAACAGCCAGAGTCATGCAAATATGATCATAACACTGACCTACTCTAAGCCTCAAATGGCTTCTCATCACTCTTGCGCTAAAAACTAAATGTGGGGTAATCTGCCACACTGTGTGCACAGTTTGGCCTCTGCTGACATCTTCAGTCTCACCCTCCACCTCTGAAGCTCCCCATACCCAGAGAGCTCCAGCCACTCTGGCTTTGCCTAGTCTCATTCTTTCCTGCCTGTTCCAGCATCTTTGCACATGTTGTTCCTGCAGCTCTCCTCTAACTTCCTTTAACCGAGTTCAGTGGCTCTCACGGTATGGTCCCAGGAACAGCAATATCAACCTCACCTGGAAACTCTAGAAATGCACATTTGTAGAATACCCTCAGACTCCCTGAATCAAAAACTCTGATGCAAGCTAACAGCTGCGAATTCCTGCCTTAGTCAGCCCCTCCTTATGTTCCACATTTCAGCCTTAACACCACTTTTTACACTCTCAGGGAGACCACCCCCCCCAGTGTAAGGGGGGGTCCTTTCCTGCAGAGAGGTTGTTTCAGTTTGCAATTGAACATTGCTTGTGGGATTGTGTGGTTACAGCCTGTCTCTCTGACTAGATTGTAAGCTCCTTGAGAGTAGGGATCATGTCTGTTTTGCTCAGAACATGTACCCCCAGGATCCTATAGGATGCCTGACACACAAATGACACATGATAAGTGGATGAGTGAATGAGGGTAGAATACCAGTACTGACATTATGAACTCTCCTAAGTCTTAGTCTTCTTGTCTATTTCATGTGGGTGCGAATACTTTTCCCTGGCCACAGGCAGTGTGACAGGGATAAAGAAAATCACCAGAAGTAGCATCAGCAGCAACAGCACCATCACGTGAACACAGCACTCACTATGGACCAGGTGCTGCTCTAAGCACTTTGTGGAGCTAAGTACGAGGGTGCGTGTATTATAAAGTCTGATGTGTCTGTAGAGTAGTTCTTCTCCCACCAAGTTGGAGAAATACATGGGAGGTAAAGTTTAGGTGTGGCCTGAGGCAGCCTGTGGCGTTATCAAGTGAACATAGTACATGGCACCTTAAAAATCACAAGCTCCTAAAAGCAGGAGGCATGCTTACCGCTTTACACATTGTCTTAGCCAGCTTGGGGTGCTATAACAAAATACCATAGCCTGGGGGCTTAAGCCATAGACATTGATTTCTTATAATTCTGGAGGCTGGAAGTGGAAGATTAAGGTGCTAGCAGGTTCAGTTCTTGGTGAGGGCTCTCTTCATGGCTTGCAGACAGCTGTCTTCTTAATGTGTCCCTACATGAGAGCACAGAGAGGGTTATCTAGGGTCTTCCTCTTCTTATAAGGACACTAATGCCATCATGGAGGACCCACTTTTATGGCCTCATCTAAATATAATTACTGCCCCAAATCCCCACCTCCTAATATCACCCCATTAGAGGTTAGGTCTTCAACAGATAAATTCTGGGGAGACGCAAGCATTCATTTCACAGCACATATCCTTCAGGGCCCTTGCAACTGTTCTGGGGGCATGTCAAAGATCCCTCAATGATCCCTGGGATGTAGGGTACCTGGATTTTAGGATGATGGGTTTTTTCTTTTTCTCTCACCTCTGCTGGCTAGGGGTCTCCAGAATAAAAGCAATGTTAGTCTGTTTTGTGTTGCTATAAAGGAATATGTGAGACTGGGTTTGTAAAGAAAAACAATTTAATTGACTAATGGTTCTGCAGGCTGTACATGCACGGTGCCCGCATCTGCTCAGCTTCCAGGGAGGCCTCAGGGGGCTTTTATACTCATGGCAGAAGGCAAAGTGGGAGCAGGCACGTCACATGGCAAAAGCAGAAGCAAGAGAGAGTGAGGGAAGTCACCACACTTTAAAACAACCAGATCTCTGGAAAACTCTGGCCCCATGACCCAGACACTTCCCACCAGGCCCCACCTCCAACACTGGGGATTACATTTCAACATGAGATTTGGTGAGGACATGTATACAAACTATATCAAGCAGTTAAAACTTCTAAAGCCAGAACCATTCCAAAGAACCTTGCCCAAGCCACAGAGGGTGGACAGTGTCTTGATGACACCCTTGATTGCTCCCTACACCACACACTTCCACAAGGTCCAGAGTAGTGTGTCACAGGGAGCCAGGAAGGAGAATGACACCGGATCAGAGGTATCATGTCCTCAGGAAGTTAAAGGATGAAAAAGAAGAAAACAACTACAGAAAAGTCAGCTCAGGGATTATTGCCCTGTACTTGCTAAATCTGCTTTTAGCTGCTTCTGTGGGACCCTGGGGCTGTTAGGGCCACAATGGGGAAGTCCTGTTTGATAACAGCCTGGGATGACCTCAGAGGTAAAACACACCCCAACAAGACTAAGATGAGCCTAGGAGGGGGAAAGCAGATGTCTCAGTGGGGACGCGGCTCCTCTGGCTTACAAATTCTCTGAAGCACTAATGCCCTGGAGTCTGCAACCTAAGCATTTGACCACAAATATGTAAGGCGTCCCTCTACCTGGAGGGAGGGGAATGGGGCTTTCCTGGCAACCTTGACCTCTAGCCACCTCTTTTTGTACTAGTGTAACAAACCATCCTTTCACTGTTGCCATGCACACCCACTCCTGATGGGCTTTGCTGGCCAAGGCCAGGCATCTGTGTCTTTTGTAGGTAGATCACCCTCAGGTTGCTGCAGCTGCTTCTCCTGGGGGCAAACATAACAAAAGTGCCTGGGAATCTATTTCCCTGGGTTAGCCCTGGACCTGTAATGCTAATGGGTATGTGTTGGGATTGGGTAAATACCCCAGCCAAGACCCTTGAGATGTGATCGTCACTGTCCCCAAAATTTCCTACTACGGGACTTTGCTTGATTTTACACCTTTGTTGGTCTCTTCTTCTTAGTACCACTTTCTTACTGCCTTACTGGGTTTTACTGAGACATTTAATACTAAAAGCCACTTTGATGTGAATCCTTGTTTCAAGGTCTCCTGAGGAATCCAACCTAAGACAGTTTTCACTAGCCTGAATCATTCAAACAGCAACAATAACAACAATTTTCTGAACACTTGGCATGTTCTGACCTTTTTGCAAATAAACTAGCCCCTCGAGTCTTCAAAACACCCCCAGCAACAGTGAGGAAACTGAGGTTTAGAGAGAGCAGATAACTGTGGCCAGCCTCACACATCCACAGTTGCAGGCATAAAACTGGGTGGAATATGTCCCACTCCCATCCACTGCATGCCTGTTCTTCCCTACGTTCCTGCAGGGGACTGTCTAGCTCCTGAGGGAGCATTTCACTCAATGAACAAATACTCGCTTGAGCACCTCCCAGGAGCTAAGCATTAGGTATTGAAGTGCGATGGTAACAAAAGTGTTTGTCCTTTGTCCTCAGTTACTAGGAAGACAGACAAGCAAATGAATGATTGCAACAGGGTGGGAAAAGGCTGTGAAAAATCAGTTTGCTATGAGAGTTCCTAAGAGTGGTGCCATATAGCCTGAGGATATTGAGGGCTTGAAGGTGCGTCCAAAAGGGAAATCTTCCCCTCTGGACTTCAAATACTTGGAGAAAGTTAAAGTCTTTGTCTTAAGGTGTCTTCGGGTGAAGTGTTGTTCCCCATTCTCTTCAGTCTTTCCTCCTTAGACTTGGTTCTTAGCTTCTTCAATATGTTGGTTGCGTCGGATGTAAATGTTTCCTCTAAAGCATGAGACCCAGCCTTGCTCAAAACCCCAGATGTGGTTGGATGAGGGCAGGAAGCAGTGACCATATGGACCATATCCTTCCGAAATGAGACCCCATGCTTCTATTAATGCATCCACAGTTGTTTCACAGAGAACTTAGAGCTAGATCACACTACAGCAGCAATTTCACCTGAAATGTGTCATATCTAATTTTTATGCAACTGGCTTTCTAAGTTGAATGCCAACATTTTACATACATTTCTAGGAATCTTTGCATGAACAATTCTCTTTTTCTCCTTCCAGATCCGTTCCCCGCTCTTTGCTGTGTTCTGTGTCTTGGGAGGCTGACCTCTGTAGATGGCATCACTGGTCCTGTGGCTCCCCATTTGCTGTAGGTAATGAGTGGCACCCACAGGAGTTTAGAATGAGGGAGGAGTGTGAGGTTGGGTATTTAACCCACCCCCAAATCTCTCTCATCCAGCTCACAACATTGGTAGTGGCTGCATTTCTCTACCCATATCCACAGATCATGTCTGGTGGAATCTCTGTTGTGCTGAATTGTGGCAAAACCATTTTTGTTTCCTTTGCCGTTTCAGGCCTAGAAGTGGTAATAGCTTTCTGCTATTGCTAGCCTCTGGATGCTTCACCATTCCTTGTTAGTTTCCTTAACACTGCCTCCACCTCTGTAAATAACTCCTTAATTAAACTCTCTTAAGTGAAAATTTCCAAGTGTGTGATTTGTTCAGGATGGGTTCCTGACTAAACTGGAGTG
>NW_022437065.1:2122931-2156558 GCF_009761245.1 Sapajus apella | reverse complement strand
ATTTATATTTAATATTTTAATTAAAATATATTTTAATTTATATTTAATATTTTTGACTTCAGCTCATCACTCCAATCCAGTGAAATCTTTTTGAGGCTTAGTTTTTTTTATCCATCATAATAGCTTTTATTTCCAGGTTTATCTTACCTGGAAACTTGGTGAACAAGCCTTCTTTCCTGTCCAAAGCCAGTCAAGTCCTATACTGCCCAAATGCCTACAGTGGATCTGGTTTGAAAGCTCATGCTTTGCCTAAGCAGGGGCCACAACCATTCCCTGGACAAATTAGATGCATTTCCTCTCCCACTCAGGTTTCCATGGAGAAGCAGGGTATAGAATTGTTCACCTGGTGGGAGGAAAGGAAGTAGACAGACATACTGAGAGAAACAAGTCGAGGAGAATAGTTGGGTCACATTTAAGACAGAGCATCGGCAAGTGAAGAGAGTGAACTCCTGGGGGAGGGGAGATGGTTTATTTGATAATCTAGACTCTATGACTGTGTTAGAGTCTCCCATTTCTGCAATAGTACAGTCGGTGTGAGATCTGGCCATATGGCATTCTCTCTTACTGGAGACTCCAAGTAAACTGCCATTATATAAGATAACCTGAATGAGTTACACTCCAAAGAGATAATAATGCACATTCTACGTCTTCATCTACATCACTGAAATAAAAGAATGTTGCTTAGGGCAGGGCAAGCGATAGAGTTTTGCGTGCCACCAGAGACCTCCCTGAAGAGTGACACCAATGTAGATCAAGACTTGTGGAAGACATTGCTAGTGCTAAGTGATATTCATATTCTCCTCTTCTTTCTGGCCACATGGCTAAACCTCATTTCCCAGCCCCCGTGTACTGTGTGCTCCCATGTGACTGAATTCTTGCCAGTGGGATGTGGGTGGAGATGATGTACACCATTTCTAGTCCTGGCTTGCAGAAATCTCCCACACAAGATTTTCCTCTCTACCCTTTCTTTGGAAGCCTTGGAGGTCATAAATTAAAGATGGCAGCATCATAATATGGAAGGACCCATGCATCTGAATGACTGTGTGGGGACAAAATTTCTCTTGCTGATCATATTTTGCTGTGATGTGAACAAGCAACTTTATTGTCTAAGCCATTGAAATTTTGGGGTGGGTTGTTAAAGCAGTTAGCAAACCCTAATATAGGAATGGGTACCAGAAGTGGGGTTCAAACCCCATAGACATACAATTAATTCAATCAACTTCAATTTAGCAAATTATATTACCAGTCAGTTCACTTTTGTCTGTATTTTCCATAAGAATAAGATTTGAGATTTTGTAAAATGTTCTGCATAAATCAGGTATAATTATGTGCATTGCTTTTTCCTGATCCACCGGGTGACTTACTCTGATATGTCACTGAGAAAGATACAGAGTAAGTTTGGCCTGACTTGAGTCCTTCATTTGTTTATTTGTTCTTTCCTTCCTCCCTCCAACTCTTCCCTATTTTGTCTTTCTTTTGCCAGAAGTTAAAAGACTACCACTTTAACAGTCAAACTAATTTTTTTTCTGGGAAACATCCTCAACTTCATGGTTCTATAATTCCTCAAAATCTACATTTCTCCTTTTTTTGAAAAGCAAGACATTTGTTCTTTTTCAGTAGATTTAGCTTCCATGAATGTATAAAAAATATGTACTTCTGCCACTTCACAGAAAATGCCAGAACCTTATAACAGTTCAACTCCATTTACTCCCTCCTATCATAATAAATCCCATTTACTAAAGCTATGTGCCAGTATTCTAAACACTGCATACATATTAACTCATTTAATCCTCACTGGAACCCTGTGGGGCTGATAATTTATTACCCCCATTGTACAGTTGAGAAAACTGATGCTCATAGAGGTGACATAATTTCCCCAGGGGTTTTCCAGTTTATATGCGGCAGAGCGGGTATTCCAATCCCAGAAGTCTTCCCTCAGAGGCCACATGCCCAAACACCAAGCTCTACAGCATCAGCTGCTGATGTCTAGGCTGGGTTTTGTTTTGATTGTGTTTTGGCTCCTTTCCCAAATGTATCATCTCTGCTTTACCCTCCCCAGCAGTGTCCTGGTGAATGCAGAAGGGGCACCACAGCCCAGCAGGATTTAATAAACAGACTGGACAAGGAAATCCAGACCTCTGGGGAGTTTAAGCCAAATCTACTACTCTCAACAGGGAGGATGAAGGCATCCTTGGCTGTCCTGCCACTGCTCAGCCCCAACGTCAGTGGAGTCCACCAAAGCCATGTTCCTGGACACCCACTCTGTTACTACCTGGTAACTTCCCTTGGAGCACTTGGGGGGCAAAGGAGAAGGAACATGCCTGCAATGTAATTAACACTATAACAACTTGTTTCCCCCTTGGAGAATTACACCATTAGCTGCTTCAATTGTGCATGAAATATAAATTACATTACTTGGAGGCATCATGTCGGAGCAGACGCGATGCTAAGTGACGAGGCTCTCCATGGTACATCCCACTCCCTAGCCAGCCGGTCAGAAGGAACATGGGGCCTGAAGCCTAAAGCCAGACGATCTGCCCATGGTCTCCTTGGCTGTTGCAGCCTCGGAGGGCCCAACATGGAGACTCTTTCGTACGCAGTCCAGGAAGACAGGTCCGGGGAGCATCATCTCTAGCACTTTTTGCTGTTTGCATGTATGAGAGAGAGAGAGAGTGTGTGTGTGTGTGTGTGTGTGTGTGTGTGTGTGTGCGCGCGCGCAGGCACACACATTTTGGAAAGCTGGAGGAGTCAGTCCAGAGCATTAAATATCTGTCAGGGAATGGGTGCAGTGACTCACACCTGTAATCCTACCACTTTTGGACGCTGAAGCAAGAGGACTGCTTGAACCTAGGAATTTGAGACCAGCCTTGGCAACACAGTGAGACTTTGTCTCTAAGTCTCTACTGAAAAAAAAAAAAAGGTAGCCGAGCATAGTGGCACACATCTTTAGTCCCAGATACTCAGGAGGCTGAAGGGGAGGATCCCTTGAAACCAGAAGTTGGAGGCTGCAGTAAGCTATGATCAGACCACAGCATTCCCATCTGGGTGACAGAGTGAGACTCTATCTCAAACAAACACACAAACAAATAAATATTTGTCAGGCTGAGTGAGAAGTGAGTGGAAAAAATCCACTTGAGAAGAGAGGGAGGTAATCCTACACCAGGCAGATCCAAACTGGTCCCCAGTATGCATTTTTTCCTTCCATTCATTCATTTGGCTTGCCAGAAATGCTCTGATCCCCTACCTGGGCCAGGCCTACACAGCTCCCTACTTGCTTACCACACCAGCTTTCTGGACACTCACCTAAGCCAGCTTGAGACACTCATTCTATATATAACTGGGATGGGTTCAGAAGGTGCCAAGAGATATTCTGCAGGGTTTTGGCCAGTCCTCCTACTTGGAGGACTGTAAAAGAATTTTCCAAGTCCTGGTGTCATGAGAAGGTGTTCCTGCTTTTTCAGGAGAGGCACAGGCTTCATTTGTACCTGCTTCCATATTGACAGGGGTAAGTGACACTGGGTGCAATTAACAGTGACCACCATTGTGCCTTTTATGAAGTCACCACCCCTCCAACCCAGGGGCCCCATTCCTCCCCTCTTCCTGGTCCTGGAATACTGGGTCCAGCCTGGTTCCATGGAGAGAATGGGAAGGGCTGTCCCTGGATGCTGTTAGCAGCTGCTGGGGAGGCTCAGAGCCAGCCCCTCTCACCAAAACCCCTGTTAGGGCAGGAAGTTTGGAAACCCATCCTGAAGCTGCAGGAGAAATTTGGGAAAATATCGTGCAATTACCCTAATGACAGCTGTACAAATCACACAACCACCCCTCAAATCCCCTGCCGCTGAGTAGAGCCAAAAACTGGAAGAGCCAAAACCCACATATGGAATCAGGGAGACCTCTGGAAGCTGTCCCTGCGGAAGGCCTGGGTGGGGGTAAATAGGGAGGGCAGTGAGAGCTGCAGAAGATCCAGGGGCTCAAGCTCTGCTGGAAGGGAGGGAACCACTTCAAGGCGACCCCCTTCTGCACAAACCCATTCAGGCCAGACCCACCCCACAGAAGTCTCACCGTCTGCCCTCTCAGTGACTGGCTTCTCACCTCACACTCCCTCCCAGTCTAGACCGGCTCAGAAGACTCTTTGAACAGGGCACATGGGATAGGGTGACAGCTGTCAGCTGTTAGTGCCCTGGCTTGGGAAACCTCCTCCCTTCTGTAGATCCAAATATTTTCTTGGACTTCAGTCAAGACCCAGATCGAGCCTGTCTTCCCCCTTTTCTAACAGAGCCATCCTAGGTTCCCTCCCACAGACTGGTCAGAGCCACTAAAAGCACTCAGTTGTGCTATGCAGTCTGCCTCTTAGTCCTGATTCCCATAGAACCATCTGCTGTGAGAAATCACAAAACTGCCAGATAGGCGACAGGGAGGTGCTTCTGTTCCAGTTATCTCTGGTTGTATCATAGTTCAAGGCACACAGTAGGTGTGAAATCACAGATCTATGGTGCAGTGAGAAAAGATTGTTCCACTAGTCCAATGGCATAGGCTGGGATTCTAGGTAGGTATTAGCATCTTCATTTTACAGATCCTGAAACAGCCTTGAGAGATACAGAGGTAGCTGACAGGTACTTGGTGTGTGTTGGGCAGTTATGCCAGGTTGTGAATTAGGCACTGGGGATACAGATGAAAGTCATCATCCTTGCTTCTTCGTGGCTGGGTTGGGGGAGGTTACTGTTGAAAGACAGGGTGGGAGACTCAGCTTCCTTGCTTTGGTAGATTGCAGAGTTGCAGAGAAGCCTATCCCTGGGGCTCAGCTCTTGGGGAGTTCTGAACAATTTACTGAAAAAGAAAGACAAAAGAGGGAAGACCTTGGCTCTGAACTCTTGGCTGGCAGGGCAGTCCCTTGCCTATAGATTGAATGAGAACTGGCAAGACATTAGAGTCTGTGTGGTCTAGTGAAGAATCTGAAAAGATGAATGGTTTTCTCAAGGACAAGGAGGCTTCTAATATAATTCATAACAACAATAGCTACTTTTTTTTTTTCAAAAGGGTTACACTGTGGCAGGCCTGATGCTGAAGTCTTTACCCATATTATCTCTGTAACGGAAAAGGGTACTGGTGGCAACTGTGGTTTCTGTTGCCAGACTTCCCTGTGTTCAGATCCCGACTCTCTCACCTCCCAGCTCTGTGACTTTGGGCAAGTCACTGAAGCTCCTTGTACCTCCAGCTCTGTCTGTAGAATGGGGATGTGAACAGGGCTCTTACCTCACTAGGTTGTTGTGGAAATTGAATGAATTAACATATGCAAATAACTTAGAACACTAGTTCTCTAAGTGTGGTCTGTGGACCAGCATAGCCTGGGAGCTCCTTGAAAATGTGGGATCTCAGGCCCGCCCCAGACCTGCTGAATCTGCATCTGCATGCCTACAAGACCTCCAGGGGATTCATGTGCAAGTTGGAAGCACTAGCTGGTAATAGTGCTTGAACTAAGTGCTCTATAACTGTTGGCTGTGATTAGTGTTATTATTTATTATCCCATCTAATCCTGAAGCACACCCACTGGGCAGGAAACCATGATTCGGAGTAGGTAACAACTCTGCCTCAGCTCCCAAAGACAGGAGGAGGTAGGATTCCAGAGAGTCAGCAATCATCCTGGTGTGCCTGTGACTGAGGGGCTTTCAGAACTAAATCGAGAACAGCCAGGAGAAATCCAGTGTGGTTTGTTACCCTCAGTGCTGATCACTCCACGGTTCTGGGGCCTTCAAGACTAAAGGGTGCAGTATCATTACATCACACACTTTAAAATTGTGATTACATACACATGACATAAAATTCACCACTTTAAAGTACAAATTCAGTGGCATTAAGTACATTTCACAATATTTGGCAAACTACCCAGTTCTGGAACGTTTTAATACCCTAATGGAAAGCCCATACCCATTAGTAGTCATTCCTTATTCCCTCTTTCTCCCAGCCCTTGGCAACAATGAGTCTACTTTTTGCCTATATAGGTTTGCCTATTTTGGACACTTCACATGAATGAAATCATGCAATATGTGGCTTTTGTCTTTCACTTAGCATAATGTTTTGGAGATTCATCCATGTTGTAGCATGTGTCAGCATTTCATTCCTTTTTATGGCTGAATAATATTCCATTTGTGTATAAGCTATATTTTGTTAATCCATTCGTCCATTGATGGACACCTGGGTTGCTTCCACCTTTTGGGTCTTGTGAATAATGGTGCTATGAACATCCATGTACAAGTTTCTGTTTGCATCCCTGATTTTAGTTCTTTGAGGACATGTATATAGGAGTGGAATTACAGGATCATATGGTAATTCCGCGTTGAACTTGTTGACAATCAACATATGCTTTTAAGCCCCTCATGTGTAAGCACTGAAGAGTCCTTTAAGATCTAGCAAGAAACAACACCTAGACTCTGCCTTTGAGGGCCCCTAGTCCAGGGGTGAGTTGGAGGG
Source organism: Sapajus apella (assembly GCF_009761245.1). Classification (NCBI taxonomy): domain Eukaryota; kingdom Metazoa; phylum Chordata; class Mammalia; order Primates; family Cebidae; genus Sapajus; species Sapajus apella. The sequence goes on along the minus strand of NW_022437065.1, from coordinate 2,150,090 downwards.
CCTGCCTGTTGAGGACCAGGGTCCCCCAAGGTGTCATCCTGTCTCTGTATCCTCCTTCAGGGAACTGAAGGAGCATTTGCTTTGGGATGAGCCAACTCCAGAGATTTCTGTTGCTCCCTGACATTTAAGAAAATCAGTTAAAAAAAAAACAACTAGCAGAGAGTTCCAAAGTGTGTTGTGGCTCTTGAGTGTGGGGCCACAGCAGCAGTGAGTTAAGGGATGAGGGAGGGAAGGTGGTGAGGGGAAAGGAGAGAATCAATTTCTGGATCCATCCTTGGGAAAGCAGGAGTCACTTCAAAGCAAAAGGATGAAAATATCCTTCTGCTTTCAGGAGGAACCCCTCAGCTGAGCCACCCCTTGCCCTGAGCATGCTGGGTCTGGTCACGTTGAAGGGCTAGGCGTGGGCGGGCGCACAGGAAAGTGTTTGATGCCTGGGTGGTCACTGCTCAGGGGCCTCCTGTGTATTCTGGGCTAATTAATGGTCTTTGGTGATTCCCTGGGGATTCTTTTGCAGTGACCTGTGGCCCCCTGAGGCATGACGCCAGGTAAAAGCTGTTGTGGAGAAGTGGGAGGGTGGGCCCGGAGACAGCCCCCCCCCCACCCAGGGCTGCAGCAGGGAGTTGGGCTGGCTCCCTCACCTTGACCTGGAGAGATGAGAAGTTGGCTTTGCTGATTCTCTGGGTTAGAAGCCAAGATTGAGCAAAAGGGGGGGGGGGGGGGGGGGGAACAGGGGGGGGAAGGAGGAGGAGAAGGAGGATGAGAGAGCTTTTCCTAGAGGAAATAATGACCAGAAGGGCTAAAGTCAGGATGAGGGGTGGTGGGCCGGCAGGCAGAAGCTGTGCTGAGATTGCTGCATCATGGATGAGGGGAGAGTGGAAGGTTAGAGGTCAGCGAAGGCCAGCCTCAAAGCTGCCTTGAAGAATGTTTCCACTTCCTAACCGAGCTGCACAGGCTGGTTTTCTGTCTCTCTACTGTGAATACTCCAGCCTTCACCTCCACCGTGCACTGAACCCCAAAGTGGGGCCCTTATCTGCCCGCCCCTCCCACCAACCTGTCCCTGTTGCCATGGAAACTATCTCTGGGGTAAGGTGATCTCTCTCTACTTGCAACCTCCCTGCTTTCAGCACCAATCAATCAAACCCCTCAACCCCATCTCTAAGGGGGAGGTCCTAGGGGAGAGTAAGGAAGGAAAGAAATTTAACACAGGAAAAAGAACAACAGTAATGAAAAATGAACAAAGAGAGGGGGTGATGTAATTCCGGCTGTTGATCAATTCCTTTTGTCCCTCCAGCAACCACACCCTTCCTGTGCTTCACTCCTGGAGGAGGAAGGGACTCTTGTGGGGGATTTTCCAGAGCTCCCGGCTGGACCCAGGGCAGTATTCTGGCCACGAGGCTTTCTGAGGATTTGCCTTTTAACTGTCCATGCCCCTGCTCTGAAGGAAGGTCACAGGAATGACAAATCAGCCTGGTCATGGGTAATTAGAGATGGACTAGAGCTTACCTGCCAGAGTGAGCAAGGTCATAACTGGGCTGACCACTGAGGATTTATTTCCTGTGGCAGATTGTATTTTGCACAAATGGCTGAAACAATAGTTTCTGCCCTATATGTTCTTCAGGAAAATGGTCTCACTCCCATGAAAAGATGGATTCTGTGTCCCCTCCCTTTGAACCTGCGCAGGACTTATGGCTGCCTCTGTGAACAAAGTACAGCAGAAGTGATGTTACGTGATTCCAAGGCTAGGTCAGAAAAGGCAATGCAACTTCTGCCTAGATCTCTCTCTCTTAGGACATGATCCCTGGAGCCCAGTTGCCATGCTGTGAGGAAGCCCAGATGATACAAAGATACATGGAGAGGTTCCTGAAAACACCCCACACGAAGTCCCAGTTAACAGGCAGCATCCACAGCCAGATATGAAAATGATGATGCTTTTGAGATGACTCTAGCATCAGCCACCATCTGCCTGAAACCACATTATCACCTATGGTTCTGGGATTGGCTGGGTTCAGATAGGGAGAATCGCCTAGTGGAGCCCAGCCAATCCCAGAACCATAGGAGATAATGATAACTGATTGCTACAGTTTTATCCCATTAGGTTTGGTGTTTCTAGTTTCACAGCAATAGAAAATTAGGATGAAGTTGGACATTGGTAATTAGAAGTTTGGATTCTATGGCAAGATTTGCCACAACATACCCACTTTAGCCTCACAACTTATCTGCCTCTAAAAACACAGAGGTTTAGTGGTTTCTCATGGCCTGTTTGATGGTTGGTTTACATTGGGTACACATAGTCATAATCAGTCACTACTCTGTAAAATGCTGTGAGAAATCTAGGTGAAAATTATGATCCAGATGACAACTTTTCGCTTCAAAAGAAATTGACGTCACATTTCTTCTGGGCATCTGTTTGTGGTTTGCTCATAGATTACCTGTAGATCAGCTATTCCTGTTAATTACAAAACCAGTGGCTACCTGTATGTTTTTCCAATGCCTTCTTCTACTTGTAAACTATTGCCCAGTTTTCCATCTGAACTGGGCACTGCCTCCTCTGCAAGTAGCTGTCACGTTGTTTTCTGTTCACAGTCAAACTTCTTTGAAGTTGTATATATCAGTGGTTCTCAGACTTTAACACTCATCAGAATCACCTGTAGGACTTGTTAAAAACAGATTCCTGGATTCCAGCCTCAGATTTTTTAATTCAGTAGGTCTGAGGTGAGGCTGGAGAATTTGTGTTTCTAACAAGCTTCCATATGATACTGATAGATACTGCTGGTTCACAGACCCTGCTTTTGGTAGCATGGGAATACACTGTTACCTCAATTTCTTCTATTTCCTTTTCAACCTATTACAATGTGGTTTTCTCCTCTACCATGGTTCCTGTGAAGGTCACAAATGCTTTTGTAATAGTCAAAACTAATGATTTCTGCTCATTCCTGACCCTTCTTTGACATCTATGCATCAGCAAATGCCATTGACCACTTTTTTTTTTCTTGCAGCTTCCTCCTTTCCCTCTTGCTTACACACCTCTTTTAGTCTGGACCTGTCTTATGGCTCTTTCTCCATTTCTTTCCCTCACTCATCTCTCAAGGGTTGACATTCTCTAGTGTTCTCTTCTTGATCTTTTTTTCTGACTCTATCCTTTCTTTCTGATTCTTATTGTCATCTACCACCTCCATATCAATGTCTTGTGAATTTATAGCTCCTGCTATAGCTTCTCTCCTGATGTCCAGGCCCATATTTTTGCCAGCTGGGTATGCTGTAGGCATTTCACATATCCAAGACGATCTTCCCCACTTCTTTGGCAAACCTCATCCCCTTGGACATACAAGCTAGTTACCTCTCCCTCAGAGCCAACAGTCATCAAGTCCTAGATACAAATGTCTCTCTGATGCCCTCTCCTCCTTCCCCTCACCTTTGTTAGGGTCCCCAGTATGCCTGGACCATTGCCATGGCTGCCTAAGTGCTCTCCTTGCCACCAGCTTCTTTTCTCGTTATTCCATTTTAATACCACTATCAGTTAGATTTCTGACATAGAGATCAGATCACTTAATTCCTTCATTAAAACATTTTAATGACTTTCTGTAACAGTAGCAGAGGCTCTTGTGCCTCACCCTCCAGTCTTTTTGCCATTTGTGTGGACATTGGCTCCTAGTGTGCTTTCACTCTTGGAAGCCAGTGTTTCTCTGTTGAGGGACTGCCCTCAGGCTGCCAGAGCCATGTCACCTGCGTTGTGGGGGACTGTGCACAGCCCAAAGTACCTGGGGGTAGCTCTGAACTAGTGATTGCTGGGTGAGAGGCTGTAAGTCCTCCCATTCCCTCCTCCAATCTAGACAACTCCGAGGTGTGACTTGTAGTGTCTCCAGAGTTCCCTTACAGGATTGAGCAGAAGTTGCCCTCCATGGGACTTTGCTTACTACAGTCCATTGGCTTGACTTTTGCCCTTCCCTACTTTATTCCTGGGATTTCCAGGTAATACTTCCTAATAAATCCTTTTCACAAGAATCCTTTTCTGCTTCTGGGGACCTTGACCTAAGACAAGTACTTATAGGATAAAGTGAAACCTCCTTAACCTGGAAGACAAGGCCTTTTGGAATCTGATCCTAACAATGTTTCTGGATTTATCTTTCATGAGTCTCATCTGACAGTACAGCCATATCAAAAAAACTCAAGTTCCCAGAAAATGCCATATTCTTTCAGACTCCTGCATCTCTCACTGCATGTTTTTCTTTGGAGAATGTCAATCCAGCTTGCCCTTGAAGGCCCAGCACACACTTCCTGAAATCTTTCTTCTGGCGCCACCACTCCTATTCCTTTTGTCCTTGTATTTGTATATTTCCCTGATACAATACTTAATGAGTTAATGCATAAAAATCTGTTTTCCATAGTCAAATGTGAACTCCTTAGGGCTATGACCATGTTTCATTAATGTTTGTATTCTCAATGCCCTGAAGAATGCTTGATCCTTAATGTGTGTTTGTCATGGGTTGAATTGTGTCCTCTCAGAGAAGGTGTGTTGAAGTTTCAACTCCCAGTTCCTCAGAATGGGACTTTGTTTGGAAATAGGGTCTTTGCAGATGTTACCATGTTCAGAGGAGGTCATTAGGGTGGGACCTTATCAATATGACTAGTGTTCTTACAAGAGGGGGAAATTTGGACACAGAGGCATGCACACAGGGAGAACACCATGTGAGCATGAAGGCAGAGATCAGGGTGATGCTACTATGAACGAAGAAACACCAGTGATTGCCAATGACCACCAGAAGTTGAGTGAGAGGCAGGGAACAGATTCTCCTCACAGCTTTCAGAAGAAACCAACCTTAGCAATAACTTGATCTCAGACTTCCAGTCTCCAGAACCATAAGACAAAACATTTCAGTTGTTGTAAGCCACCTGTGTGTGCTACTTTGCTACAGCAGTCCTGGGAATCTAATACAGTGCTCAATAAATGTTGGCTGAGTGAATTAATTTGATGTGACACTTATTTAGCATTTTCTACTTGCCAAGCCCTGTTCTAAGTCCTATACAAATATTAACTCTTTTAATTCTCATAATGGGAAATACTACTACAAGGAAGGTATTGTTATTATCTCCTTTTACAGAGGAGGAAATGGAAACACAGAGAGGTTAAGTAATTTGCCCAAAGTTGCACAGTGAGTGATACATGTTATACTGGCCCGAGCATAGAAAGTCAACACCAAGACAAAAGTATGCCAAATTGCAGGGTCTTTATGGCCATTGAGGACTCTCGTCTCTCCAACCCGTGGCCCCAAAAGGAGGGTGTCAAGACCTTTTATACCCGTAAAACCACGGGTAGTGAGAGTGAGGGGCAGGGGTGGGGGTGAGGGGCTTCAGACGTTCTGAGGGGTAGTGGATTCTGTAAATTACCTCCTGGGCGGAGATGAGGGTGAGGGGCTCCGGACATTCCAGTGGATTGCTGGGCGAAGATGAGGGTGAGGGACTCCGGACACTCCGAGGGCCAGGGGACTTTTGACATTCTGATTGTTATTTAAGTGGTTCACAAAAGTCAAGATTAGCATTTGTTTACACATTGTCTGGGTAGGGTGGAAATTACAGTCCTTAATTACTTATTACAAGTCGCAGGGGCCAAAATGGCATGGGTTTGGACTGCTTGCCTGTCACATTTGGGTTACAGAGAGTAGTTTCAATAGAAAGCCGAGGTATGGTTGAGGTATGCAGTTTTATGGGGCTTTTACCATGTCACATACAGTCAGAATTTGAAGGGTACTCTGACTCCAGATCCTAAGAGCTTTCCTACTATGCTATGCTGAATTAAGATCATCCTTGTAACAACTGTTGCACCTGAGGTTCTCAGGACAGCAAGGCGGAAACTGAGATGGAGAGAGTGAACGGCTGAGGTTTGTATGTGTGGTAAATGGAAGAGATGGAAATCGACCCCTTTTTTTCCTGATTCCTAATCTACTTCCCTCTCTACAAACCAGAGGAGATGGGCCTTGAGAGCATCTCATGATAAATACTCACATTTGAGAGTCATTGCCACCAGCCTGGGTATCAGCCAGTAAAAATGGGGTGGGTAGCTGTTGTCAGGGAGACCTGGCTCCTCACAGGGGAGGACGCTTCATCGCTGGTTATGGGCTAACAGTGGTCGTGTAAATTTTCATTCTCCGCGAGTGTAACTTCCATGACTGATGGTCATAGGTAGAATTGCTTGGGCTTTAGATTTGTGGACCTGTTGCCCATAAACCACATTTTCATATAGAATACATGTCTGAGGAGAAGTGGGCATGTTTTAATCTCATGAGTTACGGTGCTGCCTCCGTCTAAAACCTCTGAGCCACCCTCTGATGAGTGAAGAGGTTGCTGTGACGAGGGAAAAACCCACCCACCCACCCAACGCCTCACAGCCTCCCTTCCCCGCTCCCTCCTCAGAGGCCAGCATTTATTTACTTGGTAGGAAGGGAGAATGTTTTAATCGGTTTTTAAGTGCCCTTGCTGCAAGAGTGGCAAGAATAGAAGAGATGTGCAATCTTGACCTCTTCAGTCATGATTCCCAAAAGATATTGGCTGCCTACTGGCTTAGCAATGGATGTGCAGAAGATGATGGTGGTAGTGGTGGTGGTGTTGATGATGATGATGTGTGTGTGTGTCTCTGCCTCTCCACAATCAAGTGGGCTCTGCATACCAGGTCTTTTTAATGCTGTTGGCTAAGTGTGAGAAAAGAAGGTGTGCTTGCTTAAAAGCTTCCAGGAGAATGGTGCTTGCTATACACGGACAGAAACTGTTGGCCAATAAAGTGCACAAATTACAAACAATTCTTGTGCCAGAAGGGGGTGCTGTGGAACACAGACTGGTGATTTGAGGCAGGGTGCAAGCACAAATCTAGGCAGGCACTGATTTGAGAGGGGTGTCTGGTAGGTCAATAATTGGGGACTGGGTGGGAACCGGAGTGGAGTTGGGACATGCATATGCATTCTGAGGCTCTGTGGGTGTTTGGATGAGGACCTGGCCAGATGCCAGGAGATATGTATGATATAAGAGGGGAGCACAGAAGCCAGGACTAGACAAGGACAGGAGCTTAAGAAACAGGGAGAAGAAAACTGGGGGGCTGAAGTGCAGCTTTGTCTATGGGGGGAGGCAAGGGAAGCACTGAGCCATGCAGAAAGACCCCCTAGGACTTCACCCTTCCTGGAAGGATTTTTGTCATTATTGTTAGGGAAAATTTGGTGGTGGTGTTACCCCTGCAGCCCACAAGGCCTTAATTCTAAAGCCACACCATTCTTCATCTGGCTCCCAGAACATTGTCTCTCTTGGTTTTGCTTATCCCTTTGGCCATGCCTTCCCAGCCTCCTTGGCTCGTTTGCTTCTCACCTCCTCCACCTCTCATCCTTGCAGTGTCCCAGGACTCCTGTGCATGTCTTTTTCTCTTCTCCCTCTATTCCCTCCCCCCAGGTGGCCCCATCCAGTCGTGCGATGTTGAATGGCAGCTATGCACTCAGAAGTCCCCTGCTCCTATTTGCAGTGCCTGCTTTCCTGGTTGCTACTCGACATTTCCCCTCGACACCAAACAACATCTCAGACTCAGCCAAGTTCCCATCATCTCCTTGCTTGAGCCCGTTCCTCCTGGTCTTTAGAGTCTCACTCAGTTTTGGCAGCTCCATTCTTTCAGTTGCTCAGGTCCAAAACCTTACATTTATCCTTCAGTTTTTCCTCTTGCCCATTCTTGCTACAAATCCCATTGGCAGTACTTAAAAACATAGATGCAGAACCTGGTCACTTTCCACCCTCTCTGGTCCCACCCTACTCTCGCAAGCCTGGATCACTGAGGTAACCTCCTGAGTGACTGCCCTGTTTGTTATTAACATGGCAGCTAAAGTGCTTCCTTAATTTTTCTTTTTTCAGAGACAGAGATCTTTCTTATGTTGCCCAGGCTGGTCTTGAACGTTGGCCTCAAGTGATCTCCTGCCTCAGCCTCTAGAGAAGCTGCAGATACACGCACAAGCCACCATGCCAGGCTTAAAATGCTTCTTGTAGAACATGAGTCATAAGTCCTTCCACAGTTCACTACTTTCCAACAGTCCCCAGCTTATCCCAAGGAAAGCCAATCATCACAGTGGCGCACATGGCCCTTCACAAGCTCCCCCATTGCCCCTGTAACTTCACTTCCTACCACCCTCCCCATTGCCCCTCTGTCTTAGTCACAATGGCTTCCTTGCCATTCCCCCAACAGGGCAGGCACACATCTATCTTAGGGCCTTTGCCCTGGCTTTTTCCTCCCTTGTCTTCTTCAGGGCCTGACCCCAAAGTCACCTTCTACTGACACCTTTTTAGACCTATTAAAGGTTACAACCCTATCACTCTCTCCAACCCTGCCTAGCAACCTTCCCTGATTTGTTGCTATTCATATCACTTTACAATCTTGCTATGTATTTTACTCCCCCACTGGAATGTAGGCTCCTTGAAGGCAAGAAACTGGAACATTTGGTTCACAACTGAATTTCTAATACCTAGAAGAAGGCCTGGAACAGTGATGTGCCTGACAACAATTTGTTGAGTACATAAAATTAATTTTCTTGGGTCTTAATCTATGCTGTTAGTGACCAGTACATTCTTCTCTCCCTTTCTTTTCCCTCCCTCCCTCCCTCCAGCCCTCCCTCTCTCCCTCTCTCCCTCCCTCCCTTCCTTCTTTCCTTCTTCTTCCCTCCATCCCTCCCATTCTCCTTCCTTCCTCTCTTCCTCCTCCTTCATCCTGTCTTCCTTTCCTCACGTCTCTTAGCTCCCTCTTCTCCCTTTCTTTCTTAACTAAATAATGCTTACTCTACCTTCAATTTCTGTAGTGCATTGTAGTTTGTAACACTCTTTCACATAATCTCATCCAATATTGGCAATAACGATGGGAGGCCGACTGAGCAAGGCTTCCATCCTACTATGATTTAGGGGTCAACCTGAGGCAAAGGAAAATGAAGCAGATCTTCTAGATGGCCCACAGTTGATTCTCTGCTCAGATGCAGGGATGCTTAACTCTAGTTGTGCTTCATGGTTTTCAGTCCCCTAACAGCCTTTTACCTCCAGTGACTACATCTCTCTGCTTCTCTGCCCTGTACATGCACAGTTGAGCACAAGTGCAGCTCAGAGGTACAGGGGAGTTAATGTCCTTAGGGCAACCCTGAAGCATGAGGGATGAGAGTTGGTAGATGTCATAGATTGAATGTTTGTGTCCTTCTGAAATTCATGTCAAAGCCTTAACCTCCAGTGTGATAGTATTTGGAGATGGGGTCTTTGGAAGATGATCAGATTTAGATGAGGTTATGGGAATGGGGCCCCCATGATGGTATTAGTATCCCTATAAGAAGAGGAAGGAATGAGACAGAGTTCTCTCTCTTTCTGCCATGTGAAAACACAGGAAGATGGTGGGTGTCTGCAACCCAGGAAGAGAGCCCTGACCAACAACCGAATTTGTGGCACCTTGACCTTGGACTTCTAGCCCCCAGAACTGTGAGAAATAAACATCTATTGTTCAACCCCTCCCAGTTCTTTAATATTTGTTATGGCAGCCTGATGGACTAACACAGTAGGTAAATACCCAACCTCTCTGTCCTCAGGCAGGCTAATTCTAAGGCATGTTGCATGGGGTTTCTGGAAGGTTCCCTGGAGGGATTGAGCCCCAACTGCCCACAGGGTAATGTCCTCATTAACACCTCTTTTATTGTCTTCCATCACTTCCCTTCCTCATTTCCCTGATCCCTTGCTGTGCTTCCTGGGATCACCTCCCAATAAAACCACCTGCATCTAAGTCCTTTGTGAGGCACCTAACCTGATGCAGAAGGGGACACCAGGGTTTTCTGATGATACTGAGAGGCCCTTCTGTGACCCTGGACAAAGGCCCAGATGTACAAATAAATACAGGACTCCTATTTACATATGAATTTTAGATAAACAACAGATACATTTTTAGTGTAAGTTCTGTGCAATATTGGAGGCATATTTATACTAAAAAATCACTGTTTATCTGAAATCCAAATTTACCTGGGCATCCTGTATTTTCTCTGGCAAACTGAATCATGGCTGGAAAGAAAGGTGAACTAATTAGGAACCTGGAAATGATTACAAACGCCTGGATTTTGTGTCATTATGGGCTGGATAAGGCAGATTTGTGAATCTTTTAACCTTTATCATACCTAATCTGGGAATGGTTTGTATCCCATCATCCTCTTCAGCGCCCTGTACAGCTAACTAACTGTGTGAGGACAGTCAGGGAGAAACATGACTCAAAAAGGTTAAGGAAATGACCACAACCCTGGGGTCTGTTCCCTGAGGTGAATACTCTTGTGACCTTCAAGGCTGTGGCCATACAACATTTCACAGGTGGCCATAGAAGGAGTAGCAGTACAGAGCGCCAACAGCAGAAAATGGAAAGTGTTAATCACATTCCTTTCTTTGGCTGCCATCAGCATGACAACAATGAAATTGTGCTTCAGGGGCAGGGGGCCCAGTCAACCTGCTATTGGTTACTTCCTCACAGGGCCTGGGTCCCAAGACTGCATAAGTACTGGATACTAACTCTAGGCCTCACCCTGCTCTAAGTACATCACAGAGATTAGCACATTTAATACAGCAACAACTCAAGGAGAGAGGTAGAACCTCACTTTACAGATGAGGAAACTGAGGCACATTGAGTTACTCAGCTCTGAGATGGAAGATCCGGCATCCAGACCCAGGAAGTGTGACATGGGTGATGTCACTTCTAGTCATTGTGACACACTCCTCAGAACTGTTCTTGGGACCATGAAATAGTGCATATAAAGGACCCAGCTCAAGGTCACTGCCCAGGTGGAGTCTGAAGGTGTCCATTCTTGATATTGTCATTATTTTAATATAACTCTTATCCTCATCTTCTCTTATGCCCTAAAAATGACAGTTAGCCCAAGAGTGATGCTGACTGCAGAGAGGCCAGGCTGGTCTGTTTTCCTGAGGATCCCTGGGCAGCCCAGATAAACTCTTCAATCCCTTGATTCCCTTCACCAAGACTGCAGTCACCTCCTGCCTCCATCTTGCAGGCCATGAGTTTATCATACAGCCAGAAATAGTTGCCGGGTCCCCTGGAAAATAAGCCTGCAAAAGAAGCCTGTGAAGCACAAGCTCCAGGTAGGAGCAAACCAAACAGCAACCTGTACCCTGGTTAGACAAAAAAGCCCCTCTGTATTCGATGTCTTATCAATGCTGACATTGGGTGATGGAGTGGTTTTGGTTTTGGTTTCTTTTAACAGTAGCTTGGCTGTTTCGATAAAAGCTGAATTCAGATGCTAGGCCAGGCACTTAAAGTAGAATCCACCCACTATTCCCTGACCTTTTACAACTAGTCATAGAGAAGTCCTGACTTTGGGCTCCAGATCTCCCTGTGTTCAGGGTACACCCATGTGGCCTCTGCCTTGCCCTTGTCGTAAGTCCTAGAGTGTTGCTAACAGGGGGAAGATAAGGACACCTTCAGGGTGGGCCCCTCTGTATGCTGTCAATGCCCCACCCTGTTCCCTCAGCCTGTTCAGGCTGACTCCTAACTGCCAGTGTGTGTGTTTCTTTGCCTGATGGCTTTCTAGAAACTGTGAGCTGCCACTCTGCCTGTGCACATGAAGGAATTACATGACTATTGCAAGCTAGTGTGTAAATAGCCCAGCTCCATGAATGAGATAACATGGAGGTGTGCATTCTTTGCCAGTGCTACTTGAAGTGTGGTCCCTAGACCAGTGACAAGCTGTGAAATGTTTATTGCTTGTACATTTCAAGGTACAGACACAAATGGAAAGTTGGTGTTTAGGGACATTTATAGCAATTTGACATTGCTGTGACATTTTAATTGTATTTTTACAAAAGTATCCATTTATAATGGATTGATAACAACAGCAGACAACCTGGTTCTTTCCCCAGACAGCTTGAGAAGCACTGTTCTCGCTGGTTCCTAGTTTCCCTAGTGGGATTAAACTCCAGTTGCCCCCACGGTGCCAGCTGGCTTGATAATGCACCTTTGACTGGCTCCCTTTTGTTCCCTGTCTCACTTTCCTACTCTGGTATCAGTGTTTCTTGCATTTCTCAGATAAACTATTTGCATTCATTTCTTTGTTTTGGGGTCGGCTTCTGGGGCAACCCAAACTCAGTCACCCTCCCTTGTATAAGGCTGCCCACGCTGCCATCTGCTGCCTGGGGCATGCCACTGGTGGCTCATTCATTTTTTTCCCCAAGGAATTAGGTAGCCCATTAAGGATGATAAAGTTATCTGCCCACCTCTGCATTTCTTCCTGCATCCATGGCCTAAGGTCATGAAGTCACTACCTTCAGCTTTCTTTGCCTTTTCAGAATAGCACACTGGCTGGAGCTGACCAAAGACACATTTTCAGACAGTTGGCAGCCAACAATCGTCAATATTCTGCTTAACCTTCAAGATAAAGGTCTGAAGCATGCCCCAGGCAGCAGATGATAGAATGGGTAGCCTTATACAAGAAATGGCGTCTGACATTGGGTTGCCCCAGAAGTCAGAGCTGAAACAAAATTTATAGGCTAGAAAGACCAGTTAGAAAATCCTGTTCTTTTTCGGAAGCCCCTTTTTCATGCATATGGAATGCTTTTGTTCAGACACAAAACACCCAGGCTCAGTCTGTTATGCCCTGAATCATTTTCCTGTGGCTCAGGGCCCCCCTCGACTTGAGCGCTATTATCCCTCTGCCTGTTAGACCACGCTCTCTATCCCTGGGCTTGCTCCTTCGTTGTTTACGGATTTCTCAATCTGCCTGCTCAGGCTGAAAGAGACCCTTCCGCCCATAAAAACCCTGTGGTTCTAAATCATTTCTCTCTCTCTTTCACTCAAATCAGTTCCCTGGACTCTCAGAGCCTGGAACTAAAACCACCTTGAAATCCAAATTTTTACTTCTCCATCTAGCAACATAATTTTACCTTTGGCTTTTTTGGGGTATTTATGCCGACACTTTAGACATCTCTGTTGGCCACCAGTTCTCAGGGCTTGCCCTACTTTAGTGGTCTGGAGTAGAATGATTCTCTTGAAGCTTTTTACATATTTTGCAAATAATGTCTGTCCTCCAGGCTCGCCCAGGCTGGGGTCAGCAGACCACTTGCACAACCATGCACACTGGCTCTTAGGAACGTGTTCAGTTGTGGGGTAGGGGCTTGCTGGCACTAATGTACATCCATTTAGAAATCCCTCAGTGAGAATATGGGTGAGTCCAGAACCATGTCAGGGACTGTGGCCAAGGAATGTAGCTGTTTAAGTTTGGCGGGGGGAAAAATGAACTATGATCAGTAAGAGCTACTGAGAGGCAGGATAGGAGGAGGGGTAGAGGTCAGACTCTGGAGCTGGCTGCCCGAGTTTGAATTCTGACTCTGCGTGACTTTGACAAGTAATCTAACTTCTCTGGGCTTCACTTTCTTCAACTATAAAAGGGTGATAATAGGAGCCCCTATCTTAAGGGATTGTCTTGAGGATTTCACAAGTTAATCTAAATGAAGTGTTCATTGCCTCAAAATGTTAGCTGCACTATTACTATTAATACTACGACTGTTCTGTGATAGAACAGTCCTAGTATTACTACAACTGTGATAGAAGTAATAGAGAGAAAATAGGAGTTAAGGTGAACTTTGGTAATCAGAGAAGTCTTCCTGGAGGAAGAGGCTTGACTTAGGCATGGAAATATGGGTAGGATTCTATGAATTGTGATCAGAGGTTACACTAACAGACTATTTTCCAAAGATGGTAGCCAACGATATCTCCTAAGCCACAGACCCTTCTGCAATGTGACTTTGACCCTCCTCCCATTGAAAGGTGGGGTCTGTGTCCCTTCTTGAATATGAAGTCGGGGGGGGGGGTGATTTATGACTGCTTTAATCAATAGAATCCAAGGGAAATGATGCTGGGTGATTTCTGAGACTGGACCATAAAAGGCCATGCAGCTTCCCCCTTATTTGCTATATCACTTTTATAGGAGGCCTATGAGCTCTGAGCTGCTATGTAAGAAGCCTAACTATTCTGAGGCTACCATGTTGTGAGGAAGCCCAAGCTATGTGGACTTCCTTCAGTAGGTGTCTGCCTGGCAGACTTTGAGTCCTCCCAACCCAGGAACTAGACATGGGAATAGGAACCCTCAGGTGATTCCAGATTCCACTCCCCAGCTGCAAGTCACCCTTAGGCTTGAGGCTTCCAAAATGAGGCTTCTAACATTCTAGAGCAGAAACAAACCATCTTTGCCATGCCCTGTCTGAATTTCTGACCCACAGAATCTCTGAGCATAATAAAATGATTGTTGTTTTAAGCCATTAAGTTTTGAGGGTGATTAGTTACTCATCAATACTGCTTATTATATGCAGTGAAAAGGCAGCTCTAATGGCAGGGTTGGCACGAGTAAAGTCACTGAAGAGAGCACAGTGAGAAGTCTGAGGGTAAGGACAGCAAGGAAAGGGGACAGTGGGGCCCATGTCCTGTTCCTTCCCGCCCCTACCCAACACCATCTCACCATCTAGAGTAGGTAAATATAATGAAAGGTGATTCATGATAGTTCATGAAAACATCTGTGCAAATTCTAAAACATCAACTCTGGTTCAATTCATTCTCTGACAGGGTGAAAGTTGCAAAGAATATTGCAATAAATAACATGAAATGTGTATTGATATGGTTTGGCTATGTCCCCACCAAAATCTCAACTTGGATTGTATCTACCAGAATTCCCACGTGTTGTGGGAGGGACCCAAGAGGAGGTAATTGAATCATGGGAACTGGTCTTTCCCTTGCTATTCTTGTAATAGTGACTAAGTCTCATGAGATCTGATGGAACTATCAGGGGTTTTTGCTTTTGCTTCTTCCTCATTTTCTCTTGCCACTGCCGGGTAAGAAGAGCCTTTCACCTCCCGCCATGATTCTGAGGCCTCCCCAACCATGTGGAACTGTAAGTCCAATTAAACCTTTTTGTTATTGTTGTTCCCAGTTTTGGATATGCCTTTACTAGTAGCATGAAAACGGACTAATACAGTGAATTGGTACCGGTAGAGTGGGGCGTTGCTGAAAATATAACCAAAAATGTGGGAGTGACCTTGGAACTGGGTAACTAGCAGAGATTGGAACAGTTTGGAGGGCTCAGAAGAAGACAGGAAAATGTTTGGAACCTCCTAGAGACTTGTTGAATGGCTTTGACAAAAATTCTGATAGTGACATGAACAATAAGGTCCAGGCTGAGGTGGTCTCAGATGGAGATGAGGAACTTGTTAGGAACTGGAGCAAAGGTGACTCTTGTTATGTTTTAGCAAAGAGGCTGGGGGCGTTTTGCTCCTGCCCTAGAGATTTGTAGAATTTTGAACTTGAGATGATTTAGGGTATCTGGCAGAAGAAATTTCTAAGCAAAGCATTCAAAAGGTGACTTGGGTGCTGTTAAAACCATTCTGTTTTAAAACAGAAACAGAGCATAAAAGTTCAAAAAACTTGCAGCCTGATGATGCAGTAGAAAAGAAAAACCCATTTTTTTGAGGAGAAATTCAAGTTTGTTACAGAAATTTGCGGAAGTAGCAAGGAGCCTAAGATGATGACATCCCTAAGACCACAGGAAAAATGTCTCCAGGCCATGTCAGAGGCCTTCACGGCAGTCCCTCCTATCACAGGCCCAGAGGCTCAGGAGGAACAAGTGATTTTATGAGCCAGGTCCAGGGTCCTCATGCTGTGTGCCAGCTGCTCCAGCCATGGCTGTAAGGGGTCAATGTAGAGCTCAGGCTGTGGCTTCAGAGGATGGAAGCCCTAAACCTTGCAGCTTCCATGGGGGTTTGAGCTTGTGGTTGCACAGAAGTCAAGAATTGAGGTTTGGGAGCCTCTGCCTAGATTTCAGAAGATATATGGAAATGCCTGGATGCCCAGACAAAAGTTTGCTGCAGGGGTAGAGGGCCCTCATGGGGAACCTCTGCTAGGGCAGTGCAGAAGGGAAATGTGGGGTTGTGGGGTCAGAGCTCCCACACAGAGTCCCTACTGGGGCACTGCCTACTGGAGCTATAAGTAGAGGGCCACCATCCTCCAGACTCCAGAATGGTAGCTCCATCGACAGCTTGCTCCGTGTACCTAGAAAAGCCACAGACACTCAACGCCAACCCGTGAAAGCAGCCAAGAGAGAGGCTGTACCCTGCAAAGTCATGGGGGTGGGAGGGGAGAGCTGCCCAAGACCATGGGAACCCACCTCTTGCATCAGCATGACTTGAATGGGAGGCCTGGAGTCAAAGCAGATCATTTTGGAGCTTTAATATTTGACTGCACCACTGGATTTTAGACTTGCATGGACGCTGTAACCCCTTTGTTTTGGCCAATTTCCCCCATTTGGAATGGCTGTATTTACCCAATACCTGTAACCCCACTGTATCTAGGAAGTAACTAACTTGCTTTTGATTTTACAGGCTTAGAGGCAGAAGGGACTTGCCTTGTCTCAGATGAGACTTGGGACTGTGGAGCTTTGGGTTAATGCTGAAATGAGTTAAGACTCTGGAGGACTGTTGGGAAGGTATGATTGGTTTTGAAATGTGAGGACATGAGATTTGGAGGGGCCAGGGTTGGAATGATATGATTTGGCTGTATCCCCACTGAAATCTCAACTTGAATTGTAGCTCTCAGAATTCCCATGTGTTGTGGGAGGGACCAAGGGAGAGGTAACTGAATCACGGGGGCTGGTCTTTCCCCTGCTATTCTTGTGATAGTGACTAAGTTTCATGAAATCTGATGGGTTTTATCACGGGTTTCCGCTTTTCCTTCTTTTCTCTTGCTGCCACCTTGTAAGAAGAGCTTTGCACCTCCCGCCATGATTCTGAGGCCTCCCCAGCCATTTGGGACTGTGAGTCCAATTAAACCTTTTTTTTTTTGTTCCTGGTTTTGGGTATGCCTTTATTAGCAGCATGAAAACAAACTACTACATGTATGAAATAAAATAAAAGACCTTGAGGACTGACACTTAAGGAAACCCACCTCTCTCAGTGAGTGAAGAGTTTGTCTTGAGTCACAGTGTAGAAGTCTGTCTTCTTGGGTTCAAAGTCTGCCCCTGTCACTAATACCTGTGTAACTGTGGACAGATTACTTAACCTCTCTGTGCCATTTTGTCACACTGTGTATCGGGGATGGGTAGAGATATTGGGGATCCAGGCTGCAAGCCAGGGCTGTGGAAATGCATCCTTAAGATTCTTAGAAGACAGTTTTATGGCAGTCCCCCTGATCTGACTGTACTCTGAGGCCATGTTTTACTGTCAGCCTGAAGGTCATTTATTACTTTGATAGTCTTTTGCCAGGAAAGATCGGGGATTAAAAAAGTTTTATATTTAAGCCCATCAAGTCCCGGCTTCTTTACATTTTGTCTAAATTCTACACAAAAAAGGAATAGTTCTTTCCTTAGCTCTTCTTTGCTCTCCTGTACTTTATTGCTATTCATTTGTTGTTTAAATTACTAGTGACTGGTGGTAGAGGCTTTAGATAGAGTGGTGAAATGGTTTGGCTGTGTCTCCACCCAAATCTTATCTTGATTTGTGGCTCCCATAATCCCCACATGTTGTGGGAGAAACCTGGTGGGAGATAATTGAATCATGGGGGCAATTTCCCCCGTGCTGTTCTTGTGGTAGTGAATAAGTCTCACGAGATCTGATGGTTTTATAAGGAGTTTCCCTTTTTGCTTGGCTTTCATTTTCTCTCTTGTCTGCCACCATGTAAGACGTACTTTTTGCCTTCCACCATGACTGTGAGGCTTCCCCAGCCACATGGAACTGTAGGTCCATTAAACCTCTTTTTCTTTATAAATTACTCAATCTCACCTATGTCTTTATCAGCAGTGTGAAAACGGACTAATACAAGTGGAAAGGAGAATGGAATCTCAGCAAAAGGGGTAACCATGCTGAGTTAGGACCTATTAAATCAGTAGGTGTAAAATTGTGGTACACATGCCATTGGCTTCAGCATCGTGTTTGGTACTTGTTGAAAATCCAAGTTCCCAGGCCTCTGGTCAGACCCACTGAGTCAGAAGGGGCTATGAAGGAGGAATCTGCATTGTAGGGACATGCATAAGTTCACTAAATGTAAAGACATTGCCTTCCATCAGGTTTTGTAGATACCTACTTTTTTCCACTTGTGCCCAGACTCTAGTCCTAGAATTGGTCTCTCTGCTTCCTTTTTTTGTTCCCTGTATGGCTCTAGGTCTGGACAGCAAACAGACGGCTCACTCAAATAGAGTACGCCTTTAATAAAGAGGCGATTTAAAGGTGCCGACCTAGGACAGTGCCGTACCCAAGGCTAAGTAACAGTGGGGAACTGTCATCACCAGGAGGAAGGGGAGCTAGAAGTTATCTGAGCTTAGAGCGCCTCGATGCCATTTGGCCTGTTTCCTAAAGAGTTCCTTTAATGTCCCTGGATTGTTCAGTGGGAAGGTCCTGTGTAAGGGCTCTTAGGCTATGGAGTGAGATCTTCGTGCAGTGGGGCCAGGTGGGGAGATGAAGAATGTGGCTCTTTAACAGGTGGCTCCAGGGGACTGTGTGGAGAAACACTGGCCCAAATTGTCCTCAGTCTCTCTTATTGCTGCCTTTTCAGGATTTTTCTGTCTTTTGGGAGCCCTGGAGCCCCTCCTATCTAGGCAGGAAGGGGAGCCAATAAATAAATTCACACTATGAGGCTAGAGAGTGATAATAGCTAATCTCTTCCAAGGACAATTGCTCTTAGAGAAAAAAGATGGCTGATAGAAAAAAAAGACTGTTTAACTAGAAAGAAAGAGTGTCCCCTGGAAGGATACCACACTTTGGCGCTGGAGTAGGAGCAATTTATAGGCAATCGCACCTTAAACTTTTCAAATCAGCCCCTCTTCTATTCTGTGAATCTGATGTTAAGCGTGTTCCCTAAGAGGCTTTCCAATGTGTCTACTTATGGAAGCTCTATGAGGGAAGCGATATCTTGGTCTCTTTTGTTCACTGATAAATTCCCATAACCTGACACATAGCGGTGCTCTGTTGTGTGCTTGCTGAATGAATGAAGGAAGGAAGGAATAGATGAAACATCTCAGGAACCTAGCTCCTGTCTCAAGTGAGACACACTTAGTGCCTCCCTTCTCCTTGTGGCCTGTCTGGGATTGAGCTGAAAAATGATTTTCATACACGTTACCCTCATTATAACATCATCCCTCAGAGCGAAGCTCTCTGACCACCCTAAAGACCTGTATTTAATGTGATGAAAGGTGATTTAATGGAGTTGAGGAGAGCGAAGCATAAAGCAGACAGCCATTTCAGAAAAGCAAAGCAGTCTGTCCCTCCAAGGGGAAAGGGGGAAAAAAAAGAGGAAAAAATTCAACACCCTCTCCAGAAGAGAGTGGAATAAGAAGATGTTTTGGTCAGCTCCATAGGAAGGCAAAAATGAAAGCCAGATAAGCCCGGAGGCCTCCCCTCCTCTGCAGCAGATAACTAACTTACCATTTATTTACCTTGGAGCTGATTATGTACTGGGTTGAGGCAGGCAGGGAGATTTTATTGACATTTGGTCTCCCTTCACACATTTTTTGCGACAGCCAGACATCAGGGACTGAGCTGCAGGATATTAAAGGATTTGGAAAAGTTATCAAGGAATGGGACATATTTATCAAAGCCACAGTGATATTAGAAAGCTGGGCTGCTGCTACACCTGGGTCTGTTACTTGATTAAAAAAATAATAATGATTCATCCTCTGGCTGGCTTTTGCACCTGGGTGAATGCTGAGGGGTTCTGTAGGACCACCCTTGGCCAGGGATTTGCACATAAAGACCCTCTTTGGGCCTGGCAAAAACTGTAGGTGATAGATCACACTAGTGGCTGGGGGGCTGGGGGCGGTGGTGTGCCTGCACCTATGCACATGCACATGTGATAAAGTCTCGTGTTCAGCAAGCTTCTATTGGTGTGTTACCAGACCTCCCTGGATTGGGCCAGTTTACATGATGGCCTTCAAGTATACCTGTGTACTCAGGGCATCTTTTATTTCTAAAAGATAACTAGTTGGTTGAGTGACCGAAGGATTTGTGCACAAGGGGCCTCATAAGGGATCTCTAACCTGCCTCAACCACTGTATTTCTGCTGAATAACAATTATGTAATACAGGAAATCTCCATCTTTTAACACCAGTAAGTAAGAATATTTCACGAGTCACCTCTATTTAGCTCTCCCCCCAATTTTTCCACATGAATTATTCAGTGTATGACTGTTTCAATATGTCTGTCTTTGAAAAAATTGCTGGATGAACTTAAAGCAGCAAGAGGAAGTGCCTGCTTTGCAAAAACGATACCCACCTGCATACTTATCTTAAAAGGAAAGTCTTTTAACACATTCACTCAGGTGAAAATATCATGGATAGCAAGGACTGACCAATGGCCATCAGGATCCATGGGGCCAATCCGGGTTTTGCCATCTGATTCCAATCCATCAGGTCTGGCTATAAATCGCTTGTATGTCTGGGTGATAAAAAGCAAATACAAATTTTCAAAAAGTTTAACCTTGCATGGTATATAAAGAGAATACATAATATTCTCAAGCATAAATATGTCTCAAGACAAACTCATTGCATATACCCAGAATACATAATGGAGCTTACTGAGACATATTTTTCCTCTAGCAAGAAAAAGCCAGAAATTCTGCAGTAAACTGTGTAGTTTCTGCAACTGAGAAATGGAACCTGTGACTCTGACTGTTGATATCCTTCTAAAATGGCATGAAGTCTAGCTGAGGGAGAGGCTGAAGTCTGGCTGAAGCTAGAGGGTGGAAGACCTGGGGCTCTAGCTGGCTTCTTGGGGAGCTTGACCAAAATCATTTCATGTGATTGACTTCCAATTTCTGCATCTGGAAATAAGGCGGCTGATCCAGAAACTGACAGTTTCTAAGGCAGTGCTTCCCAGAATCTAATGGGCAGGCGAATCCCCTGGGAATCTTGACAAATGCAGATTCTGATTGGGTGGGTCTGAGGCGGGTCTTGGAATTCTCCTTTTTTTTTTTTTTTTTTTTTTTTGACAGAGTCTTGCTCTGTCGCCCAGGGTGGAGTGCAGTGGTGTGGTCTCAGCTCACTGCAACGTCTGTCTCCTGGGTTTAAGCAATTCTCTTGCCTCAGCCTCCCTAGTAGCTGGGAATTGCAGGTGCATGCCATTGTGCCCAGCTAATTTTTGTGTTTTTAGTAAAGATGAGATTTCACCATGTTGGCCAGGCTGGTCTCAAACTTCTGACCTCAGGTGATCTGCTGGCCTCAGTCTCCCAAAGTGCTGGGATTACAGGCATGAGCAGAATTATCCATTTCTATCATGCTGTCTGCTGATGCCAATGCTGCTGGTCTGAGAACCACACCTTGGGTAACATGGTTCTAGCATTCTCCCCTGATCAGATGGACACAGACAGTGACTCTCACCCTTGGTTGCACATTGCAATTACCTGGGAAGCTTTAAAAAATGTCATTGCCCAGACCACATCTCAGCCTGATCAAATTGGAATAATCTTTCGGGATGTGACCCAGGCAACAATATGTTTTAAAGCTCCTCGAGTGATTCCAAGGTGCAGCCAAGCTTGAGTAGAACTGGTTGAAGGTACCACATGGCTGCACACACTTCGATGGAGCCAGCTATCTTGAGGCTTGTGGTATTGTCACCCATACTTGTGATAATCCAGTAAATGGAGCAGATACTATTTACCGACATGGTAGTCTACGTCGTGCAATGGTGTCATAGAATCACGACCTCCTCCTTGAACAGGTGAGGATGCTGAGCCTGTTTGTCCAGGAGACCAAGGGTGATGGGTTCCATGAACTTCTACAGGTAATGGGATGACAAAGTGCAACTTTTTTCTTTGTAATGCTTCTTACTAAAGGCCGGATCAGTGGTTGCCAACACAGATGCCTACATGAGCTGGGTGGGCAGCAGAAACCATAAATCAGAGCTAGATCTTTGCATATTTAAATACCAAAGTGTATCCTCTGAGAATTATGCTCTTTAACATTTCTTAAAACTTGTGGCTGTCTTTTCCTTTATTTTCCTCTTTTTGATAGGGACACGGGTACAAGAGAAATGTATAACTACTCTAAGAAATACAGTAAGGCAAGTGCAGGGGTGGAGCCAGGTTTATGTGGGACCTGAGGTTTGTACAAATTGGGGGACCCTCTTTAAAAACTACACAATACTTTTAGAAATTTACAAAATTGTATAACTGTCAAAAGTTGTTGCTATCTATGCCTGAGGATGTGGAACAGGGTCCATATAGTGAGGGGACCTGTGGTTTAACCTTCATTAGCTTCATGGGAAATCCACCTCTGTTACAAGTGTGAGGTAAAAGACAACACAGGTGGAATTTTAACACACAATACTGTCCTGTGCACCTCAGACCAAAACTTTACAGTAAAAACAAAAATGCACTGATGAAATGGCTGTGGAAGTTTAATGCAAGTAATTCCATGGAACAGATGAGACCTTTCATGACATTGAACTGTGACAGCAGCCATGAGTAAGACACAGGTGTACTAGACCCTTGGTACTAAAAGTGTGGTCCATGGAGAAGCAGGAGCACAGCATCACCTGGGAGCTAGTTAGATGTGTACAATCTCAGGCCCCAGCCCAGACCTCCACAATTGGCAACTGCATGCCTATCTGACAGGTGTGCACATTAGATGTTGAGGGAATATTGGTGATGACTTTGAGAACATAAGAGAATAAAATAAGGAAGGTAGCTATGAGTCAGTTCATTTATTAGTATTTGTTTGTTCACGCATTCATTCCTTTATGCTTTCAATCAATATGTATTCTTGGAGTGCTTCCTTTATGCCAGGAACTGTGATATGCTACTTACATGGGATTAGGAAAGAGATTCGCAGAATGGCTTTATCACTTGGCTTTTTCAATCTCCAAATTTTTCTTTCCCTATTTCCCCCAGCCCCAGAAGGCACATCTTCACACATGCAGCGTGATGGCTAGTGCATGACATTTGTTCCAAACAGGAACTGACTTGTTGGACTGCAAACAGCTAGATGGCTATGTGTGCTGAATGCCTTAAAGAGCCTGGCACGGTATATGGAGCTGAAGTGGTGCTGAGTGGACCTCCCTCAAAGTTCATTAAAACTAGACAACGGTAGCGACCTTCTGAGATGGGTTTTTTGAGAGTCAAAGGGAATGACTGCCTTACAATGCCAGCCGTGGATCTCTGCCCTGGGTTTCAGCTTCTAGATGACTCCCCACTACTTAATTCTTTTGCCTCGAATTGCAGGACAACGAGGGTTAAGGATGTGGGCTCTGGCACCTGATTGCTTGAGGTTTAGGATTGCAGTTCCACCATCCCCTGGATCTGGGACTGTGGGGAAGTCAGGGCAATTCTCCATCCTCTTTGCTATAACGTGCATGTGGTAATAGTACTTAGCGGTGGTGTGAGTCACAGCGAGATCATGCACAGAGCACAGAGAAAGTGAGTCCCACAGAGCACAGAGAAAGTGAGCCCCATGGTAAACATGAGCTGCTGCTAGGGCCATATCAATCACTTGCAAGTTAGTATGAGTTAGATCTTACAGCAAGGCTTTGATCAGGGTGAGGGGAAAGGGGTGAAGCTACAGGGGAAGGGTCCTGAGTTAGATGAAAAAGCCAACTCCCTGCCAGCACACTTTAGAGAGGGGGTGGCACAGAGAGCAGGGTGTGAGGTGCCCTTTGCAAATGTGAGGAAGATATAGCAATGTGCAGAATTTCAAGGGCTAAAAGCTGTGCTAGTTACCTTCTGGTGAAGGCCAGCTTCTGATGCCTTTGTTCCTAGCTGGCTCTGTGTTTATGCAATGAGACATCAAACTTGTGTCCTCTCATTAACCCTTTGTTTCTTCTTTGTTCCTGATTTAGAACCCCCACACTCTGATTATTTTTAGAGCTGTGAGAAGTCAGAAGTCACTTCTGTTTACAGAGGCCCGCTGCCTTCAAAGGCGTGAGGGAAGTGCTAACAGCTCTCTCCTCATCCCCTGCCCCGCCCTTTGCAATACATTCTGGGGCGCTTTGCTCAACGGAAGAAAAATCACAAAGGAAAGCAATCTTTTCTGTCTCTTAGATGTTTACTTTCTCCATTTCTCCTGACCTGAGTGGGTTTAAAAAACATACACATACACTTTTATGCTTCCCTTGCAAAGTGGGGAGGAACCAGGCAGACTCCAACATGAGTCAGTGTTTGTGAAGGCTTTGCATTCTACTCTTCCCTCACTACCTTCTAGTTTTGCTTCTACTGTCTCCCCAGCACACCAAATTGGTAGCCTCCACACCAGGCCGGGGGAGACCTTGAGCAGCCCTCTGTATTAGGGGTACCTTCGGTGGACAATTCCCACCAGATCCTAAGCCCCCCAGTTTGAAGACCCATGGCCATCGCATTTCCTCATTTCCACATCTAGAAATTTCTACTTTAGTACTATAGAGTGAAGGAGCTTAGAAATTCTGTAATCTAACTGCCATATTCTCCCAACGAGAATGGCAAGGCCCAGGAAGCGGAGAAGCTTTTCCTAGGATACAAAGCATGGCCCTTTCCCACAGGGCCTTTCCCACAGAACATAAGGTTTATAAGTATTAACTGTATATATGAAAATTGTGTTGCAGGCCTTTTCCCAACATATTTTTGTTCTTTCTCATTGTTTATGGATCCTTCTGCCATGGTATAAAAATTATGTAGTTATACATATATTCAATGATTAGTCTATTTCTCTTCCCCATGCAATGGTTTTGGATTTGCATCTCTTTCCCATGCTATGGTCTTCCACATGGTTTTAATATTGTCTCTGAAGGGTAGTAGAACATGTCAGTCACAAATATGCCACTTTGGCATATTTGCGTTACCCTCAGGGATACCCCAGGTGTTACTAAATAACAAGTAACTGGACTGATCAGGGTGTGTGAATTAAAAGTACTTAGAGAGAAGATAGGGGCAAATGACTATTCTGGTATATAGTCAGTTACTCTAGACAGCAGTGCCCAGGCTCCTCTGCCATTTTATGTTCAAAGAAGTAGTATCGCATGCTCTGCTGAAATTGTGGCCGTGCTGGGTACATATCTGGGTGGTTCAATGTGATCAGAAGATTCTGTCACTTCTCTTTATTGTGATGCGTTTACACTGCACCAGGGTAGGGCCCCAGAAATAATAGTCCTACGGTTCTGAGACCATCTACGTGAAAAGACACACGTGCACACATGCACACACACACACACGTGCCTTTGAGTACGCAATGTTCCTGTTCACATCTACACGTACCAGCACAGAGCTCACATGGATGATGACATCGCAGCTGGCACATCACTGAATATTCTCTTCCCACCTAACCACATGCATGTAATTTGTGCAGGGAAAGCTGTCTTCTCTAGATTTGGAGGTCAATGTCACAAAATGTCAGTCTCTGAAAGGAAATGTGATTTAAAAAACCTGCCTGGTACGCATGGCTTTGGCTATCTGTAGAATCTTCTGCGAGCTGATCAATGTCATAGGCACCATTGCAAGTGCTTTCCACATTGGGGCTTCTTTAAGGGGAGCTGTGTTTTCTGCCATAGTAGCTTTCTGATCTTTGGGAAGAAACCTACATCTCTGTACCTCAGTTTTCTCATTTGTAAAATGACGGTAATCATACTCACCTCTTGATATTGTATGTGTATGGTGGGGGATTCACATAGAATAATAAGACAGTGTGAAGACACTCAAATTACATCTGGCCCAGGGGAAAACAACAACAAATATTAGTTCTTTCTTCTCTTTCTCATGAGTTAAGAATGTTTTCACGTATGTTGTTAGGATAATATGGTGGATTCCCCACCTTGCCATCTCAATAATTACCTATGTGACTTGGGGAATGTCCCTTTATCTGTGCCTCCGTTTCATTCATTCATTCAGGCAGGCAGGCACTAAATATTTATGGAGTGTCTACTAAGGGCCAGTCATTGTTTTAGGTGCTGAGGAAACAGCAATGAACAAAACAGACAAAATTTTGGCCCTCATGGAGTATATAAACTAATCGGATGAATTAGAAAACAACCAAATATGTCCTTCAATGGAAAATAGGCAGTCTTCATAAAGTCTAAAATGTTAGAATGTGTCAGTCTTAATATATCTAAAAAGGTGCTGAAGTTTGCTCAATTCTCTGACTATGACTCATGTTTCCAAGGTATATCTGTTAGGAATCTTTTGATTTTAAATGTCATAAGACTCAACTCAAACCAATTTAAACCACAGGAGAATTGGCTCACATAACAAAAAAAGTTGAGCAGCAATGTTGTCTTCAGGGACAGCTTCACCCAGTAGCACAAAAACTGCAACCAAAAACCTGGTTTCTCTTCATCTCTCTTCTCTACCTTATTCCATTTTGACTACAGTTCCACATGGTGGCCTCCATTTTCCCCAGGCCCCTCATTAAAATAACCAATTGCTACCCAGCACCAGATCTTAAAGCACATTCACATCACACTACCCAGGGGCTTTCTCAGAAGTTCCACCAAATTGCTCCTCACAATTGATCCCATCCCTGAGTGTGGAGGGGAGGTTACCTCCACCAACCATACTGAAAAATGGGGAAGTGATCCCATGAGAAAAAAATCAGAGTCCTTTTGCTTGCAAGGATTGAGAAAAGCTGGAGAGACAACCCAAGCTGGTGTATTAGTGCATTCTCACACTGCTATAAAGACATACTGAGACTGGGTAATTTATAAAGAAAAGGCATTTAATGGTCTCATGGTTCCATAAGATGTGCAGGATGCATGCCTGGGCAGGCCTCAGGAAACTTACAATCATGGCAGAAAGCGAATGGGAAGAAGGCACATCTACATGGCAGGAGCAAGAGGAAGAGAGTGAAGGGGGAAGTGCTACACACTTCCAAACAACCAGATCTTGTGAGAATTCACTATCAAACTGTCACAAGAACTGCAAGGGGGAAATCCACCCCCTTGATCCAATCAATCACCTCCCACCAATTTCCTCCCCCAACATTAGCAAATAGAATTCAACATGAGATTTGGGTGGGGACACAGAGCCAAACTATATCGGCTGGATTGTTCCACAGGAAGCCCAAGAACATGCCCAGGGCTCAAACAAAGCAGGAGAAACAAAGATAATTTTTTAAAAAGGCAATTTTATTATATACATATATATATAAATTTTCTTACTATGATAACATCAATGCTTTTAAATATATATATATATAT